>NC_090947.1:41997143-42297143 GCF_040807025.1 Struthio camelus | reverse complement strand
TGATTGTGTGTACAAAGATATGCAATTAAAAAGTATAAGCCAAGTGCTGTTATTTAACACTCGACTTTACTTATTTTCAACTCCTGTCACCCTGTTGTGTACACGGTTAAATATGCAATACTGTATTTTTCAAGTAAATCGGCTGTAAGCAATTTTATATTTTAATGAAAATAATTACAGTTTGAGTAATATGAAGTGTATCTGAAGTATAACCCCCAATGCTACTTCCCCAGAATTAGCTGTGATATAAATTATCATGATTTATTATGGTTACTCTATGCTTTATATGTTTGTAGGGGATCCTGGCTAGCAATGATGATTCTTAACTAACAAAGAATTGCATTTCAAAAGCAATTTTTTCTTGGATCTCTTCTGTAATTCTTCCACAAAAGTGATATGATTTAACTATGCTGCAGTATGTGATATTGCAAAGATGGCATTATTGTGCTGTCATTTTGACAGCTTACTTTAATTTACACCATTTAATGGATGAATACTTTTTTTTTTTAAAAATCTGGTGTTATTCTTTCTTAATATACCATATGCCATCGATCCCATGTGCACTTCTTTGCATAAGCATAACAAATTGTATAGTGGTATAAAACAATGTATGTGTCATATACAACCTATCTTCTAAGTGACACATCAGAATCTGAGGCCCTTTTTGTTCTTCAAGGATACTGTGAATCTTATGGCATTTCTGAGCTCTGAGTTGAAATATGTTACACAATACATCATATAGCAATTGGCATCTGTCCACCTCAGAGATGGGCACGTTTCAGATATACTGCATAAAAATAAATTTATTTAAGTCGTTTGCCTTGGTACAGGCAGCACTATAGAAAGTGTAAAGAATATAATAATTACATTTCTGCAAAAGCTAATATCTGCAGTAGCTGGTTTCAATTGTAATCACTATTTAAAAATATTTAGTCAAATCTCTCAAAATCTTTTTCAGTTCCCAAACATGTTTTGCCAGCTAATAGTAAGTAACTGCTCATCAATATGAATAAAGCTCGGACGATCACTCCCTCTGTCTTCTTTTGGGGAACGCAGACTGATCATTCCACTTTCAGTGGAGTTAGGAGGTGACCTCCAAAGGAAACCAGAGGATATACCAGTTTGATCCAGGCCTGTCACTACTTCAGTCTTGAATGACCACAGCAAATCTCAGCTTAACAGAACTTCCACATCCAAAATCCTCCTCCTCTGTTTTGGCAGTCTTCCTAAAGAAGACAGAAGCTCGCTCTATCCATGTTACAAAGCGGTCAGAAGTTTTGTAGCTGCACAGGATGCCACTCAGCTCAGGAGAGAAAGTCCTCCTTCTTGGGAGGATGGATTAGCTTGAGCTCAAGTACCACGTGAAAACATTTACATAGCTTCTATGTCAGTGCTGGCTTTTATCTACCTTGCTTAGGCCTGTCTGCAAAAACTGTGTTGACATGTCTACCAGAGCCTGCAGCTCTGGCATGGAAATAGTTGCCAATGGAGCCTTCAGCAAATACACTGTGGGATATCCTGTCAGTAGGGGAAAATTTCACAGTGCCTTTGGGGAATGGTCTGATTTAAGCAAAAAGCTAATGATTATTTAGTAACAGGGTGAAGAGCTAGCTGACAATACTTTAAGAAATTAGCTTTATTTGGTAGATCATTGTCTACGTTCCAAGGACACTTGAAGGTTAAATAATTTTTTAAAAATAACAAAACAGAAATGAGAGTCTAGTCATTCTGTTCTATTACAAAGTATTATTTCCGGACAGAATTACTGCAAACAAAAATGCAGCAACAGCTAAAGATTTTAAGAAGGATGTATCCAAGGTTGAAAGCAATTTTATTGATGTGAATTGAAGAAATACAGCATACCTTTGTACTCAGCTCTTAGATGTTAGATGTTATATGTGACACCCAGTATGACATTATAACCAACTGTATATGTCACAAAAATACAAATATTCCATGTGGAGTAAAGCTGAAATGAATTAATACCTCTGTCAAGGTGTACCCTGATATGTATTAAGCCATCATTACTTCAGATTCCAATGCACACATTTCTACACTTCACATGACAGAGAACGTGCAAATGTTCCAGCTAAACCAGGAAATAATTTATTTTAAATTGCATCAGACTGACTACCAAAACATTTGGAATAAGAAAACAGTAGCATATTTATAAAACTATGTGCTTATTCGTAAATGTTAATTTTTATGGAAAAATAAATAATTCATATTGTATGTTTTGTATTTTTTAAGCCAAAGCAGCAAGGAGTTCATCTATGACTAACCTGTGAAATTTTCAGAAGTTTTATGTGACAAGAAATTAGGTATTTGCCTGCAGTTACAGCTGAAAACCGGATATGGACAACTGATACATTTCTATTGTGCTTACAAAACATAATTAAGATTTTAAATTATCTTCAGATACAGATTAAGCAACCTACAGGACATTGAACAGAAGATGAAACAACTGACATGAACAGATCATTTTTCTACATATTACTTTGAGAGGCCATATCAGGTAGAAAATATTGGAGCTAAACAACAATGTATAAAAGGCAGCAGATGCTATTGCATGTTAGGCAGCTGCTTTCATCTGTAACAGATTTCTGGTTGTTATATGTATATTTTGAAAAAGATATCTTTGATATTGGATTTAGCATTTGCAATGGGCTTCACTGTAGGGATAGAGAAGTTGCATCTTTTAAATCTCTGGTAGAAATTCTACAATTTACAAGGGGCAGTGAGGTGCCAGATCTCTCCCTCTCCAATAGTAGGAATAAGTGGAGAGAGTTCACACGTTAGAAACACGGCCCTTTGACCTCTCTGATACTGCATAACCCTCCTCAGTACCAAGCAAGGGATCATCTTGCCTGCCACCTGTAAGATGGACCTTCCTTATGTGCGTGAAAAAGGCACTTGTGTATCTCTGAGGTAGACCTCCTCCTTCCCTACTGAAGAAAATAAAAACAGACTAAGGAAAAAGTTTATAGAAAACTAATGAATTTGAAGGCAAAAAAATATATTTTCCCTATCCGCCTTGACAATTTAAATTTCTGTACACTTCTACTCATTTCACTTCCTTTCTGGGTAGAAATAGAGCTCTAGAAAAATGTAACAGGCTTAGCGCACCTAACAGAAAGGAGAGGACTTCCAAACACTGAGAAAAGCACAGAAACAGACTGACATAATATCATATTCATTTCTGCTAGATTTAGTTGGTCAGCCCTTTTCCTCGAGTATACAATAGGTATACACACAACAATCTATAATATGTACGTATGGACACCAGCATATTCACAGCAAATGACAGACCAGATATAGTAAGAGTAAATTTAAGAAGTTATAAATGTTTTTTCATAATAGAATGTATTCAATATTATTGCTAGTGTAAGAGTCCACAGACAAAATTTGAAAGCTTCTCTCTTCTGTCATGTGACCATAAAGCAATGCCAGTAGGAAAGTCATTTCAGTTCAGCTTAGCAATGACTGTGTTGCATTGTCATTAGAAGGTGATTAAAAAGGCAAAACAAGTTTCATTATGAACCTATAGGGAGAACCACTGCCATCGTGAAAATCAGTCAAAAAAGCTCATTCCTGTCAGTAGGCCATAAGGAAGGTAAAACGTTTGCAATAGAGGAAGGACATGGGAGGGGGAATGAAGATGACCGTGACGTTGTCAGCACAATACATCCTGCCTGTCACATTGAGTGGGAGACTGAGGTCTTGCAAAGCCAATACTGTACCACCACTGCAGCTGCGCACAGTCCCTTCTTCACGGTTATAAAATACAAATATAGCATTACATTTCTGCAAGGAGCCTACCACAGAAACAGTTTGTTCAAAGACATGATGAGATTTACTTTTCAGATAGTCCTACAATCTTATCTAACGCGGCACATGAGAAAAAATGTATCCCTAAAAACATTCAAAATTAGTTTTTATACCACCCTCACAGTCATTACTCAGCCATTCTGAAAGATAAAAACGTGCTGAAGAACATCACTATGCGTCACAGCGCTGGTGAAAGCCTGTGCAGGAATAACACTGCTAGCTAACCGTTTATCAAACGCTGCAAGGCCTGCCAAATGCACAAAGCCAGATTTGCCAATGGTCTCCGTTCCCTCTTCAGCACTGAGCCAAAAGTGCAGCGCACTGAGTGTGCTCTGGGTGTTTCAACTCGGTCAAAAACCTGGCCACAAGATTTTGAATCAAAGCGTTAAGTTTTAAGCCATTCTGAAAATCTGGCACTTACTGAGATGTGTAAGTACTTATGGCCAAAATATGGCCATAACCACTAAAATATACAATTGCTGTTCATAATCAGTAGTACTTACTCACACAAAGTTTCAGTGGCTTCAGTCATAGGAAACACTAATTTGATCTGACACTGGAAAGCATTTCTAAGACCTAGGAGACAACAATAACATAAATATTATTAAGACAGAGCTTTCTTTCTCCAGCAATTGAGACTGTATCACTACAACTTCAGCAGATACAAACCAGAACCCATGTTACTTCTATAAATATTTCTGCACCACCTCACAAGTGTGGGCGAGTGAGAGAGAGGCTTCTTTTATTCCCCGCAAAGAATGAAAATGTAACGCAATGGTGAAAGCAAAGATGGCAGAATTCTCAGTCAGAATATAGTAGTGTATTTGCAAAACACGAAACAGTCGCACAGTGCCTGATATAGTACAAATGAATTTTGGCTTTATGAGATGTGACTTTGCTCAATCTCAAAAAGCAGTCGCACAATTGCAATACTCAACGCCCCAGTTTCAGAACGACTGCTATGGACTCAGTAAAGGATCAGTTCTGTAACATGTCAGCTAATTAATCGGTGTGCATCCACTGGGTGATAGTTATACTCGAAATTAAGCATATCTTCAAATACTTGCTTATAAAGGTCTTTTGAGCGTAGGCTCAGGGTCCTGGGTTAGACCAGACATAGCAGAGTCTTACAATATTTTCTTAAAGTATTGCCCAGCCTTGGAAACATAGCTTAGTGTCTTGGACTCTTCTCATAAAGTGAAAAGGGCCATGTGTCTTGTAAAGACTAGCCCCAAGGGAACTGAGGTAAAGTATTTTTGTAGTCCTAACACAAATTTTCCTTGTGTTTATGGCTTCATTATTTTAGTGGGTGTGTTATTTCAGTGTGTTTTTCTGCTACTTATTTTTTATCTTTTTTACTGCTCTTTATTCTACCCTTTTCAAATCAGGAAAATGGACTCAACAGATGATGCAGAAGCCTTTAGAGCAAAGCTACTGTTTTTCATTTCTGTTTCCCGAAGCTTGAATAGTTACATGCTTAATGTGCTCAAAGAATATTTCTGTAACATTATAGTATTAAAGTTACTGTTAATGATGTCCGGTCACTGCAAAAGCTTCCCTTACCAAAAGAGGTGAACGTTTCTAGTTATGTAACTCAGTTTTGCACTAAATGTAGTTAAAGAGTTAAGACAAAAGGAATCAAAATAATAGAACTGGCAACAGAAAGATTGTTTCTGATTAGAGGGAAAACCCAGGCTTAGGTTGTGGTTATTTTGCAATTGCAAAATTTGATCTTCAGTAATATCTGGCCATGTGGAAGCAAAAAAAGAAGAGACAGCCTTGAAAATTAACACTTAGCTCTTTTAAGGTAACTTCTTCTAAGTAGTGGTCTCTACAACTATGTAGTTGATCTCTACATTGGTAGAGACCTACCTACCTACCTACCTAGCGACCAGTTGAAACTGGTATAATACATACTGTCTAGGGAGTCCATCTAGCCTTGTTTTTTTTTTTTTAACATAGAGTGACATTTTTGCTTGATGCCAAAGGTGTCTGAATTCATACAGCTTTAACTAGAATGCACAAGATAGCAGCTACTGGTCAAGCATAGCTAAAAAGAAGTATTTTCTATTCTGATAGCCCATCCAAATTTCCAGTTTATTAATTATCACATTTACTTTACCTAATGTCAACTCACTTGCCAGATCTGCTTTACTGGTTGCTTATTTGCCTAATTAGAAGTAATTTGCTTATTAACTGAGCCTGGAAGTTGCCCATACGGTCTGTGCTTAGGGACTCCAGTGATCAACCCAGTTGCTGGTCAAAGTTTTGCTAAGAAGGAACACTTAAGCAAATTCCATGAGCCACTGCCCGAAGGCAAAATGAGTTGACAGTAGGGATGACTAGGTAAAGCAATAGGAAGCCCTAAGCTTTTCTCAAATGTCAACCAAAACCTTGAGCCAAATCTTTTATAAGATGTGAAGTTCTCTTTTTTTTTTTTTTAAATTTGTCATAGTCCTTTTTTTCTGCTTTTTTTCTGTGCCAGAAAAAAGAAATACCAAAATATCAGGACAAAAGGCTATTTTTGGACTTACGACATGAGAAAATCCAGGAAGGAAAGGAGACCTCATGAGAAAGCCTGTTTTCACAACATTTTTATATAGCGTTCAAAGAGCGTGTGTATGCAAGGGCAGAACACGGTGCATCAAGCTAACAAAACATAAGTGAGGAAACAAAATGTACCATAACATGATGAGTAACTTTGCTTACCAAGTCAAAATAGTTGGTATGTTGCATTAAAACCTGGCAGATCTGTTGCGTTCTTGTCTCATGATGCGCAGATTACATCTTCGCTGAGAACCACTGCCCTCGCACAGCAGCAAGAGCCTGTTAACATCGAGTTGTCCAGTGTTCAGCGGGAGCTCGCCTGCCTGCAGGAGCTCAGCAAAAGCCATGGCTTTGCATGGAGACAAAACACCAACTCGGCAGCTCCTGAAAGAGGAGCTGAGCTCCTGTGCGTGCCACGAGGCGCTGGGAAGCCAGCTGCCTTCTGCTCCCACACAGCACCGGCACCCAGCCCAAGCAGCACCAAACGCAGACATTTGGGGAAAAGACAGACAAGATATTACAACTAGTCTCTGACAAGACAAATTACAAGTAGTGATGCAACCTGTTTGCTAAAAGAAAGTGGTGCAAAACTGGTACAAAACTCTCCTCTTTAAGATATATCTCAATATCTCTCTTATTGAAGTATTTAGAAAATCAGATGGATAGGTATGCATATGGTATAATCATAGGAAAAATTCAAGGTGAAGGAAGAGAGAAGTATGCTCAAAGCAGAGCAGATTAGCAGGTTGCAGCAGTTGTGTTCTACTGTTTCAAACAAAGCAAGAAATGCAACAAAAGTATTTACAATAGATTTAACACAGATAACAATTAGGTAGGAAATAAGATAATGTGATTGACACCACAACTGAAAGCAGCCTGGCATCAAAGAATATCCCTTTGTTGAATTATTACAAAGGGCGACTGATGCCCCTTCTTCCTCTACTCAAACTAATGCAATGTGATTGAATTTGCCATAGATGTGATCGGACTCAGCATGGACCAAAAAAGGTACCCAAAGCACATCACAAAAATTAATGACAAATATAAATATAAAGTCTATCACTCACTGTTTTTCTGTAGTTTTGCTTTGTTTTCCTTTTGTTTTCCTTTAGTTTTGGAGATTTAGAGATTTAGAGAATGCCTGAGATTAAAATTCTCCTGTGCACAGGACTATACTTTGCACTGAACCTATGTCACATTATTTCTACTGAAATAACTCAGCCTTTATGAAATAACCTAACTCTGCCTCCAGGCCCATTTGATTAGGCAATCTTTGTAGAGCGAACATCAGCTAGTGGAAAACTAAGGAGTATTTACAAAAAGACAAATTTGAAATGGCGACCAAAGGTACCTCCTTACAAATGCTTTGTACTATTCTCCTAATTCTTTCATTCTGCAGAGACTAGCCCTGAGAGCTGACCCAAAGTTTGGGCAAGAGCGCTTAGGATGGGCCATAAATGAGGTAATACTGGGAATCGGGATCCAGCCATGCAACCAGACAGACCTTACCGTACAACATCAACAGACAGGTAGGCAGGTAGCTCCCTTCTCCTACCAAGGGAGCTTCTGAGCCTGAGTTTTCATACCCAGCGCAGGGCTGAGGGAGCTGTTGCAATCTAGTCATGTAGGAGGACAGCAGCCTCATAAAAGGGAATCTTGGTGTCCTTTCCACCTACTCATCTAATAATTTTCCTAGAAAAACACCCCTTGTGGGAATCCACGCCGCACTGTTGCCTAACAATCTGAGAGTTAAAATACTGATTTTACCAATGATAACATAGCTTGAGACATTTCATCAAGCATGCGGTTTTTACTTCAGCTCCAAAGGACTTCTCTGAAAAGTAAAAGCAGATCAAAATACTAAGATCACTACAGGCCTGTTTTTGAGTAAAGTAAAATAGTAGAGCAAAGAAAGTTTTTTTATTGTTAGCACAATAGAAAATTTAACACCAAACTTTAAACAAATTGTGCCGTTTGCTTTTGCAGCAGCAAAGGAGTTTATTATTTCACTATTTCATCTCACCTTGTGTCATTAAAATATAGGACACAAGTAGTAAAACACAAAGTAAATATGCACATATCTTTACACCATGTAGTGTAGCTATAAATCTTACTCTTTGATAACAGCTGTACTATAGCAATCATTTGAGTAGTGCAGCTGCCACAACAATATCAAATTTTATAGTTAAAAAGCAGTCAAAACTTTAATGGTACAGTGGAGGTAGATATATATTGTGCTATAAATAAACATTATCTAATGAAGAAATGAAGCATGTTTATTTTTCCTTGACATATCGTTCAATATCGTATATCTTTGCTCCTGCAAGCTGCTATAATAGCAGCCATTATACTTCAGCATGTATAAAAAAAGTCTACAGTTTGTACTAATTATGTTAGATTTAAATGAGGGATGGGAGAACTTCAGACAGTGTGGCCTTATAAGCAAGGCCTTCATCTCGTTAAAGCAATATCTTAAAATGTTATCAGAGCTAACATGTGCTGGCAGAGGTTCTGAAGTGTTTGGGAATGCAGTGAGAAAAGAGTGGGTTTTCCCCTTAGACGAGTACTTTTGCTGTGTTTGTCTGACATGGTGTAATTGATCTGGTGAGTAGGAGACCATGAGAACTGACGTATCAGTTCAGATGAGGAGCTGCTGCCACAATTATTCAAAGCTATGAAAAGCTTTTAAATGGATACGAACAAGAGAGCAGGTCTAGCAGAAGCAGCCTCGTGTCCCTCCCAAGGCAATATGTGCCTTGAATACCAGTTTCCACTGATTTACTCAGTTGCTGGGATTACTAGCATGCTCATGTTGAGACAGAGAGACAGAGCTTCTGTCGCGTTTCTGGAGACGGTCACCTACCTGCTGAAGAAAAGGTGTATGAGAGCATAGAAGCATGGAAGGGACCTTCAGCAGACATGCTAAAGATATCCAGTTTTGAAGAGTACACAGAAAGTGAACTCATCATGCTACATAAGAAAGGTCCATAAAATATTGCCTAATGCTCTGGTGTTTGTTGCTGTAAGTATTTGCACTTGAGCCTGCAGTGAACTGCCTAAACAAATCTCCCAGTTGCTTCCAGTGACCACATTGTGAGTCACTTCCACGAGCTGTCTGGAAACCCAAGAACCAGATTCCCTTCAGCTAGCACTAAATTGAGGGTGCGCACCTAATGCATTCCCACCTCTAACGGGGGTTCAGTCCAAGGCACACACTAGTCTTAGTCCAAGGCTAACGCTGAGATGCAGGCAGATGTCAGAGCCCCAATACCAGCTGTTTTGCTCTGCGGATCCACCCCTACTGCGCTGCACCAGTTGCTGACATAGACATAGCCTAAGACCACTAAAAAAGACCAAGGACCTCAACTATAATGTCACAAGAAGAGGATGACAGAGCGGGGAGAAAGGGGAAGAAACATCCTGGGTTCCTGTAACACTAGGGAATTGGGTAAATAAAATTAGTGAACTCCATTCTCCTAAAAATCTTCCTGGGGATGTGATATAGGGGAAGCTGGGCTTCTCCTCTTTCTGTCGGGCCCTAGAAGCATCATTTCCAAGAAGGATGATTATGACCTTGCAAGGAGTTTGTCTCCTTTTCAGTATGGGTTACTGTGAAGGTGACACACTGACACACAACGGGAGCCACAGAGATCCAGGGGCTGCTGATACACTGGAGATCAAACGCCCGACAAACAGCTCACCGCAGTTAAACTTTGTGTGCGCCCACCATCAGAGATCCTCAGGGTGCTTCTGCTCGCCCTCAACAACGCATTTATCTGAAAAACCCCATGAGATGCTATGAAATAAACCCAACAGATGTTAGCAGAAGATGACAAATCCTAGATACCTTTTTGTCACGTTGCAACCTATGCAATTTGCTCCATGTTTACAAACAAATTGTTACTGCAAAAGATTAAGTCCTGGCATTTAGAGAAGCTCTAGAAATTACTCACTCCCCTGGAATTCTGCATGACAAATTAAGACTATGCTTCAACTCCTAATAAATGTAGCTAGAGCAGAGTTTCATAAACATTCTTGAGATTTCTTCTGTAGCAGCTTTATTTTGGCTCCCCACTTTTCCTGCTTAAACAAATGGAAAGGTTGGCTGATATTGTCAAAATACAGCACTTCTCGTGAACCAGGAGTCATTTATTAATGTAATTTATTGAGCCTGCATTGTAAAACATAAAATCATATTTCTACAGGAAAAAAACCTCATTACCCTAAGCTAAGATTATTTTCTTTTAAAAGACAAATTATTGCAGTTGTGGATTCTGTAAGTAAGATTATGTGCTTCCAGAACTGGCCTTTCAGAGGCCAACAGGGTAAGTTTTAATGAACCGTGCAATGTTGGGTAAGAGCAGAACAGATGTTTGCACAACCATCAGGTAGACCTTTGTTTATATAAATACACTGTGGTAGATAATATCTAATACCTTTCTCATGGTTTAAAATAACCTTCTCACTAAAAATACAAACAGGCCTTTTCCCAGTTGTGAACATGCTTAAAATCTAATTAATACACAGCCGATTGCAAACCCACCAAACCACTCGCACCGGGTCGGGCCTGTCATCCAGCGTCACCTCTTTCCTGACACAGTCTTAATCTCCTCCTTTGTCGTTATATTGCAGTTTTTGCTCTAAAGGTTTCTGCACTAAAAAGTGGGAAGGTGAAGCCATAGTTCAATTCAATTTATTTTTATATTGCCTCTCATACAAAGTCTTTCGAAACGCTTTATAGCGAGAGATAAAATAATCATATAACACTCGCCGGAATTCAGCAGAGTGACTTTCATATAGTCATTCAGGGTGAAGCTATCTACCAGGAAAGGGCTGGGAAAATGAAGAACCGCAGCAAATTTAGAAACAGAGAGTATATTAATAAATACGTATTTGTTCTGCACTGTAGAGTAGCGAGATGAGGGAAGCACACCCCCATTAAGCCTCTCTCATAGAAGGAGGAGGAACCCTTACCTTAGGTAGGATAGCCTCTCCCAGCCTTGAAAATACAAAACGGAGGCACATGCAATGAAGGAAACACGGGGAGCAGAGCTGCTTGTGTTGTTAAGAGAGGCATCATCCAACGGAGTGCTCTACAACTGTTTTGGACACAGAAATGTGAGTCAGTTATGTTTTTCCCCCATTTGTAAGGTGAAATTTCCATTCAGAAAAAGAGAAGAAAAATATAGTCTGTTTTGAGAAAAGAGAGGTAGAAGTGCACTGAGTCACTGCCATTTGTCATCTGCAAACACAAAGCAGGAGTATCCCCGCAACCGAGGAGGGAAACGTTTCTGCAAAAGATAAGGATTCTCTGAAACTTATAGTAGGCAGGGAAGCAAAAAAATGGTTATGGCAACCCCATTATTGTATTTAACTTAAATAATTTATAAACATCTAGTGCCCAAAAAATCACCATACGTTGGTAAATACAATGATTTATAATGACAAGCTGGAACCAACAGGCCAAGTACACGTGATGCAATGGCATTACAGTGCAAACACCAACCCGTGGGCAAGGCTGACACAGAAATTAATGGGTGCAATGTATTTACTCGGGTAAACTTATTCTCATTGAGTCTAGAAAAAAGGCACAGAAAAACTGCCTTTCAGACAGGCTCCTAAAATAGCTCTATCCGTATCCAAACTGAACCTGCATGTCAGAACACTTATCCCAGTTTACTCCTATGCAACCTCAGACAGCACAAGAGAAGGATTTTCCAGAAAGCACCTTGATCATTAAACAAAGGCTATACACTGCTATAAATGTTATAAATTCTCTGATAGAGTCTTAAGTCGTCTCTCTAAGTGGACTTGGAAGTTTACTACATCTGTGAGGCCCATCATTTTCAGAAGCCCACACATAAGGAAGCCTGGTAAAAGAGCATTTAAGCAAATACACGGGCAAAAGTTAATAATTCTTCATACCTATCTTCTTGCCTACACTGCTCAACACAAGCCACATCTTTATAATGCACAATAAGAAAACACAATATATAGTAACTCATTTTCTGACCTTTTAATATTTCTGTCATTGATTGTCAGAACTGAGGACTGCTCTCTATCCTGAGGTGATGGATTATTTAATTAACTATTGACCTTTTCTGTATCAGATGTTGACAATGAATGCACTCCTACATAAGCTGTCTCCTTTAGATGCTGTTTAGTTCTATGCTGTTCACTGATTTGTTCTATATTTGTTTTTAATCTCAATATTTCTATCATGTTCGTTGAAAAAGAAGTCAGAGTCTCGTACTTAGTTAGGAATACTTTTATTTCCTTTATTACCTAACTGTTTGGAATTTTCTTTTGAACATCAGCTCTGTTTATTATAATTTATATGACTATTAACCTACTAAAGTCTTTAACAGATAAAACAATTTCTGTCGCTTACCTATTATGTAGGTTTTTTGGCCTGCTTTCAGGACAACTTCCTTTACACCAAGAGGAGAAAGAACAAACACAGAATAAGGAAGAGCTGATCATCTCTGCATGCGGGTCAACAGGCTTTCTAACTTGGATTTTGCATCCTGGACTAAAAATTATTAGAGTCACTTGATATCGTTATTTCCATCTGGCTCCAGCAAATGTTCCAGGCAGGAACAAGACGTTTATGCTGAGCACCTTTAAAAAGCAAGCGTTTCTCTACTCTCTAGCATGTTAGGCAATGTAAACCCTTGTTTATACATGGGCAAACTGAGGCTTAAGAATTTTTCCCCCCAAAATAAAAAGAAAGGATTCAGATCTTCATCCTGGAGCCCTGGGATCCCAGTCCTCTGTTCTCAGCAATTACATATACTGCTACAATCTTTTCATAAGTGAACAAGGTCTTTTCCTCCATAAGCTTGCTATTGGAACCAAATACTGAACAAATGATCCATGCCTCCAGGTTGTCAGCGAGATTTACATGTGACTCACACAGTGGTTTGGGTATTCCGCTGTGATTTTTCTCCAGAGCTCCGAGAGCTGATTAATCTAACATATTCCTGTTAGAAACTGTCCAGCATTTCTCCAGAAAAACAGCTTGCAGTCTCACACACCTTCACAATAAATATTATCTATGAATTTCATCCACTCACATAGAAAAAAACTTTTTTTTTTAAACCAAACACAGTACCAGATAGATTTTTTATTTTTTTTGGTTAACCAGTCACTAACATATTTTAAAGTGTTCCATTTCCCTAATTATTTTGGTAATTATAAAGCCCTACAAGCACTTCATAGGAATAGAGGAATTCCATAATGCATGCCTGCACCAGCAGAGGAATTAAAGATTAATAAATTTCCAGAAAGACTGTTTACAACAAATCATCATACTCCCCCCCTCATTTTTTTTTTCTGTGAAATTAGCAGTAGCACGTAAAGCAGTAAATATTCCTACCAGTGACTGATTCTGTAAGTGGTTTTAATCAGAAGCTTTCTTTTTGCATCAATCAGCTTTCCTCGTAACCTAAGCAAGACCCCTACATATGTCATCAATATACCCAGAGAGCGAAGTTATAAGTCTGATTTTTTGTGATGTTAATGTAATATTATGATAGATATCTATTAGCGGATAGAGCGGAGTAACAGATACACTCGAACATCTTTGACAGCGGATGCTCTTTCTTTGTCAGTGTCAATCCGCACCGGAATCACGGGGAATGAACAAATGTGACAGGAGAGGACTGCACCAATTATGGATGAAGGGATACTATCTACTCCCACTGTTTGATGTGATTTATTCGACGGTCCTTCTGCATTTATAGAACAGCAGATTGTAGCTGCTTATGAAGTGACAAATAGTGCTCAATGACATTGACTGACTTGTCTGATCAATTTAGCTCGTCTCAAAAGTAGCCATGAATTGCTGTCCCTGTTGAGTGACGGTACATACGGTCCTGATTCAACTTTACCAACACGCAGTCTCAAACGTCAAAGGAAAACTGATAAAAATGACTCCTTTTAAACAAATAATGCTACGGTCCTGTACAAGAAATGAAAAATAGTAACCTTTCCTATAGCTTTCCTTCGAAATACATCTTATTTAAAGAATGTTTTGTCTTTGAGACAGTGTCAGTGGAACATTTTTATTCTCTTATAAGTTCTTGAATATTTGTTATATTTTGCTGTAGAAGCAATGTATCCGACTGAAGGGGAAAAAAAAAAACTGCAGTTTTTCTGCAGGAAGCTACAAAGCAACTTTTCATGTTTTCTAGTAAAGTTGCCAGCTCTCATGATTTTATTGAGTCTTGAGTCTTTAGATTATTTTTTCAAAGGCGGAGCTCCCGGAATCTGGTGATGATGTAATTCAGCTTTCATGTAAAAATAAAAATAAAAATAAAAATAAAAATAAAAATAAAAATAAAAATAAAAATAAAAATGGAAAGGAAATTCCTGGCTGTGTGGTCAGAGAACAACTTGAAAACGTGATTTCAATGAGCCCAGTAGGCTCCAAACCCAAAAGAAACTGTAAATTGACTTATAAATGATGAGGGTTTTGTTCTTTGTGGGTTTCTAAAAGTCATCTTAGGACTATAGGAGTCTGACAGGACTTTTTAACGCTTGGGGTTGACAGCACAGGAATTTCTTAGAAGTCTCGCTCATTTTGATAGAGCCATTGCATTAATAACCTAATATTGAAATCTGTTGACCTTTCAGAAAGTGGCAGGCCTTCTGGTAAAAGGAGTTACTAACCGTGTAAAGGTGGCAGAAAAAGGCTGTTGGGTACTGTATAATTCCTGCTGCTGTTATTGAGCATTGACACAGCTGTTCTGATAATAATGGAATTATACGATAAGGTGTTACTAGGCATGAGTAAAGACTGCACACTACGGCCTTTAAATAAACATTGCATCAAAAACTATTGAGGAACTGTTAACAAATTGCATTTTATCTAGCACTAGATCAGTATTTTATAAAGTCATAATTTCATGCTACACCTTATAAATAATATTCAGGCTATTCCTCATATAAAGCAGGCGCATGAGTTGCCTGCAAATGGTAATTGCATGTATAAATATATACAAACTTGTGAGTGGGTCTACACCCACATATCAATATATATGGACGTACATACGTATAAATCAACGTCTGCATGTGGGGGGTGCATGTGTGCAGTTCAATATATATTACAATATTAAACTGTTATCCATGCGCAAGTATATTTATGTATATATTTCAATTTATTAGAGCTAGGCAGTCCTTTACAGACTTAATAAAGAGCACCAGCATTATAAGCCAAGAACCATTTTTCCCTTTCCCTGTATTATTCAAATTTATTAAACAATATTTCACATTTGTTTGACACAATGTCAAACTCGGGACTCCTAAAGAACTGCTGCAGCTTTGGAACTGTTATGCTTTCTTGGACTTTAATCATTTTTGGCACGGCTCCATTTCCTGTCAGAAAGTGAAACAGCTTAGGAATGTCATTTTCACGAAAGAAAACAGAGAGAATCCGAGAGGAAGTTCTCCTCCACTCCAGAGCCCCTAAGATACTCAAACACACTCGCAGGAGGGCTGGAATACATCAAACATTAGCAGAGGGAAAAGGACACACTTTTCCCACATTAAAATACATGGATAAAGTTGAACTTTTGCTAAAAATAGTTCCCATGACTAATCCTATTAAGTTTTTAAAAAATTGGGCCGTATCTCCCTTGAAGTCAAATTATTTTTTAACTTCAGAATGACATTAGAAAAAGACTCTAAAGTGCCTTTGCTTAAGTCAAAGTCCCTGGAAGATTTTTTTTTTTTTTTTTAAGTGAGATATGAAAAATGAGGGCAGGAGCATGGATCACAGTACTGAAAGGGCAATTTACCTATTGAAGAGGTGGGGAGTATCAGTCTCTCCCAGATCATCGCTTGTGATTTACTTCTGAAAAGAAAGGCTCCCTAAGGAGGGAGGAGGTTAAAGGGAGCAAAGGCAGACCACCGCTGGGCTGTGCCAGCTCCGTGCCTGCAGAACGCCGAGCGCCGGTCCTGGGGCGGCGGCGGGGGAGACATGGCTAAAGCCCGGCAACGTTTTTGGACAAGAGCCATCTATTTTCTCCATTCAGAAGGCTGTTGATGTCAAGCCATTTTGAATACTTGTTGTGATGGGGAAACATGCAATGGCCAGAGAAATTCAGAGAAAAACACTCCACTAGCAAAGTTACCAGTTCCCACTGTATCTGTCCACCCTGGCAGTAAATATAACTAAGGACTAAGGACAGCCAGAAGATCTATGTACAAATGATGAATTCTATTTGAGGATCATCTGGGTGGTGTTGTTTTCTTTTTTATATCAGTCTGAACACTCCATTTCTGTTCTGAGGCTTATGCCTTCTTCGTTTATGCTCACATATTGGACGGAAGTCCCAAGCTGTGGTAACAACACAGTTATTTCAGCAGGAGAGCAGGAGGAAGCTAGTTGGAAAGGAGGGAAACACCCCGTGTGCTAAAGGAAAAGCCACTTGCAGCAGGACACCGAGAGGAAAAGGATATTTAGCTCCTTTGAGGAATGTGACCTTAGTCCAAACAACACTCTCATGTGCCCAGGAAAGGCAGGTAGGTTCATCTGATTCTGTTGAGCTTTTTGTAGAATTTGTATTGGTTAAATAAGGAGTGACTGGATTTTTGGAGCCTTACAAAAGTTCTGCCTCAGTTCACTTTGGCTGCGATGTGTCTTCACATCCGTGTCTGACCCGAGCCCAGAGGGCCGCAGTGCACTCCTGTTGGGAACGGCGTGCAGGGCAGCAGTGGTCCACGGAGGTCCAGACAGCTGGGCCCTAGGAGCCTCTCCTGGGAAGGCACAGCAGACAAAGCTCTTGGTCCAGAGTTGTGCACTGGAGAGAGCAAGCCTTAACGACAGGACAGAGATCCCAGAGTTTTACGGTGCTTGGTCCAGCATGCCGGGACCCAAACAGAGAAGCTCCAGAAGCGAGCATCCAGCTGGGGAAAGCTTACCAGAGTGCGCGGCATGTCTTCAAGGAAAAAATGAAATTCCAAAGGGAAACCAGTATGACAAATACTTGTGCTACGAATGTGTGCATGCTGCTAGGTCAGGCGTGAGAAACGGCAGTATTCAGCATTAATGAAACCATTCTCCAGCTGAAGCACTGGTGAAGAAGGTTAGAGAAGGGAAAGTAACAGGAAAATAAGTTAATGAACTCAGTTAGAAATAAATCTGCACTTCCTACAGTTTGCTCTGATATTTTTCTATGAATAGATTAGTGCTGAGCATGAGAGGGTGAGGAACGGAAGGGTCACAGGAGTTGTCTACTTTCATAAACCTTCTCAGCTCACAGTTTAAATGCATCCTCCACCTACCTTCTCAGTACTAAATATGAATGCACGCAAATCTAATAAACACGCATTCAAATTTACACACGTATACGCACACGCATGCCCTCAGTAAAGGGAAAGAGCAGAGTACGTTGCAGATGAATACTCTCACATGTGCTTTTCCTCTCTCACACACAGAGCGAGTCAGGTACAAATGGGTGGTCTGAACATGTTACACACGCACTAGGGGACTGTAAAAACTCTCAGCGTCGGCCTACATCTGCTTGCATTGAAGTCTCCCCTCCCGTCACTTCAATGGAAGCAGAGTTAGGTCAATACCGAAACACTTGCGAACATTTCTCTCACTGCGTCGCTCCTTCCTCCCGCCTCCCTCTCCCCAAAAATCTCCCCCTCTGCATTGTTTTTCTTTCTGAACCCAGCTGAGCTTTCATGGTGTTCTCTGATGTTGCAGCTAGGCATAACTAATTTCTCCTTCCCAAATATGCACAATAGGTACCTTAGTTCTGCTAACTCCAGTTGCCAGCACTGCTTCCAGTTATCTAGACATTACCTTGCACCTTGAAAGACCTGGCCGCATTATCTGGCTTCGCTGCTAAAGAAAGAATCTTTAATTCAAAACTAGGACAAGACATTTGTTTGTTGTTAGAAGTACAGCTTTGTGTTTGCACTTACAATAACGACTTGTAGCAAGTTAGTCACCGAGGAACATTTCTAGTCATTTATTTTCCAGCACAGACTACAGGTTTCCATGGCTATATTCCACAGGAAAAAAAAAAAATTCCAATTTTATGTGTAGACGAAATACTTCAAAGTCTCAGCCACTCCAACCATCACTAACACATGCAATAATATAAACTGGAATGAATTTTCAGGATGTAGTAGGCTAAAACTCAACATTCAGAGCGGCATGGTTGAACTGCACTTTGACATTGTCCCTCCCTGCCTCCTTCACCCCACACCCTCCAACTTTTTCTTACCTCATATTCTTTTCATACTTGGCCCTGTCTGAAAGCAGTTGGCAAACACTGATTGACGCAAGAGCCTATGAGTTAATGCGAACTACATTTAGTCTGAGCTTCCGTTCAATCCAACCTTGCAGCCATGCTCTTAATGTTTTAGCATCAATTTATACTGCACTCCCTGGAAGTGAATTTGTTGAATATTCCTCCAAAAAGCTCACTATATCCCTCATTCCTCAGCACCCGTTCTTCACATACTTTTCTTCTATACTGCTCTGGCCTGTGATTTAGAGGGTGATCGTTATTTCCCTTCCCCACGCTGAAATGGCTAGGTTTTGCCTAAATCTCTCCAATTTCTCCTTCATGGTTTGAAAGATCTGAAAACTGTCCACGTGGCTCAAACTCTCACCAAGCTGTGATTATTGTTTCTTTTTATGAGGATGACACGGAACATTTTCTTCAGCCTCTTTCAAATCATACAAAACAGCAGCTCACAGCACATTTTTTCATCTCTCGTGCTTGCCACCTTACTCACTTCTTTGGCTCTGTGTACTAATTTCCCTTACTACACCAAATCAAGCTGAATGTTTTGGGGCTTGTATTCAAGGATCTGCCTAACTCTGTCTTCATTTCATTCAAATACATTTTTAACTTCATGGCACCGTACAAACTTCCCTGGCGACTTTAAGATAAACTCCAACACACTCTCAAAGCCATCAACATCCCTCACCTTCAAGAGCTGCTTTGCAAAGCCACTGTTCACGCACCACGACAATACACCGAACATCCATTTCTCCAACAAAGTCTACAAAAAGCTGTTTGATAAAATCGTTTTTTAGAAGTTTTGTCCAGGAGTATTATGAGAAGATTCTTCTTTCTTATGGAAGGAAGGCAATTTATGTTGATTTAAGAGAGTGAAAACTAAACTTCCTATTTTTCTGTACTGTTGAATACAGGTAAGGAATGTCCTGAACTTAGTGTGTTTAATATTTAAAAAAAAAAAACCCTCGTCCCTCAAACACTATTAGTAAGATGGTAAGCAACCATCACTTAATATGCTGCATCCCTACGCTTCAATCAGCAAAATTATTTTTTCCAGGATTAAAAAAGTGGGGTACGTTCACCAATTTCCAACTCAACTTCCTCGGCAATGACATTGGCCTGTGGTGAGATCAGAGCTCCGAAGGAGATCTCTGCCCTACGGTCCCTCGCTGGCTGCCAGCAGCTTTGCCAGACCCCATAGCCAGCCTGGCCCCAGCCTCTGTCTGAAACAGTAGTTTGCACGCTACCCTTAGCCTTTCTCCTTTTGTCCCAGCCTCTTACCTCCTCGAGGCCACCACGTGCAGCCATCAATTTATCTTCCTTTTTTTTTATCATCTCACTGAGACCCTCAAAGATGGTCAGAACTTCTTGTCCCCCCCTCCCCACCCATTCCCATTTATATCTAGATCTTTGCAAGCCCAACACAAATCTAATGGGCAAAAGAAGGCCTGGGCCCAGATTGTTTAACAATGCCTTGAGGGGCTTATTCACCAAAGTTCGATGCTCTGACGAACAGCTTGCCGCAGCTCTAATGGTAAGGCATATAAAATGCATCATACATTAAATTTAATGTTGCCTCATTAGTCTTAATTAGATTCCTACATTACACCAGGATTATAGTTTCTTCGTGTTTATGTGTGCTCCTAAAACAAAGTCTACACTAGACAACAGTTCAGTGCACCTTCTAACCTTTGAATAAATATGCCCCGAGTTGATACCTATCCATATTCTTAACCTTAAAGGCCTCCAAACTGATGATACTAGAATTACGTTTCAGACAGAGAGGCTATGGAATCAGTCACAAAGGAGTAAATTTAAAGGGAAAAATATAGTATGCAAACATTAGTAATTACTCATTTTGTCTTTTAAAGAGGTTTGAACAGTGAAGGGAAAGGAAAAGGACTGTTTGTTTCAAAGAAGTGGATGGCTTTTATGTTTCTATAGAATATACCTGAAGAGGAGTTTTCTCTCATGCTAAGTGGTGTCTCCTACTTTAGCTAACAAGGGAAAAACCACCTTGGGTTAGGTTTTTCACAATTTCAGCAGCAAAATTTGTTTTTAAGATGATGCCACCAATTCAGCTTTGGAGCTCAGCTGTAGGATGATATAAAGGTAAAATCTTGACTAGACATAATCACTTAGGCCAGTATCTTGGCATGTCAAAGGCCAATAATGAAGGGAAAAGGAGATGAACTGATTCATAATTTTCATTATTGACAAAGTTACCTATTTGACAGGTCCAGAAATGGAACTCCCGTAGCAAACGCTCTTTAGCCAGAAGGAGCAGCTGAGAGGTCCCCGGGCACTGTGTCCCAATGCCCCTGCCTGAGCTAGTGGCTGTTTTGTGTCACCCTCCAGTCACTACCAGACTGATCCTGCTCAACATGCTATACTCCAAATGTCTGGTCTGGTATTACAGTCACACCTGAAACGGCATTGATGTTTAAAATAAATATCTTTGAATATGAGGGATCTGTTTTATGATAAAGCAGTATGACTTAGAAGATAAAACCAAATGGATTTTTCTTTTTTTTGTCCAAGAAACTCTTTTTTAAATTAGGAAAAGGTCTAATCAGTACCAGGATTCTTTGAGTAATGACAGTGGTTGTGCTAAAGGTTTCTTTTCAAGACTGTTTTTCCTAAGCTTTTTAAAACTTGCTGGAGCACCCCATTCTTCTTCTAGCAGCTAATTTTAACAAGCAATTTAAAACTCTACACAACTGAAAAAATAGCAAAATATTTTTTAAAATGTCAGGCTGAAGCTTTTCTGATTATGTTAAACACAGAAAGGATGATAGTTGGTTTATAAAATATTCTCATTCTTAGCATTTGGCCTAAATCTTGCCATGAAAGTAGTTCAGACTTTTCAAACTATTTCTCACCCAGAAATAGCGTGCAATTCATACCTATTTATCTACTTCTTTCCAGCTGACTTCTCTGAGCACCCACAGTAGTTTGGGAGCAAAGAGAGGCCAATTAGCCTTATTGCTATTTACTATTCTGTTGTTAAGATTATTTCTTTTCATGGCACATACCATTAATTTGATAAAACTCAATAAAATTTCATTTGAATTTACATGTGGCTAGTCTTAATTAGAATTTGAAGAATTTTATTAAAAAAAAACAACACAACTATATTAATTTCATTTGTCTAGTGGATTAACTGAAGTTCTTTCCTCCTGCTTGGATTTTCCTTTTTCAGGAATGCTTGCGAAACTGAGCATCTGAGTTATACTTACATAGAAATTCATTTATTCCAGTGGTCTCACCAGGTACACTGAAAAAATATTATTTCCTCTGAGATAAAACAAGCTGACTTAGGCTTTGGAAAATCCTTTCTTCTGTTCAGCAAATGGGGAAATACTTATGAAAATTTTAAAAAACAATTTGGCTCTTTAAGTAAAGTCTAAATTATTATACTGTAGACAATTCTGAAGCAGTCATTTAAATAAGAAATTTGATAGCATCCATCCCAACACTTTAGGATGCACTTGTGACTATATTCAAACTCAGATTTTAACATTGCGTCTAGCTACATTACAGTAGCATATTTTTCTTAGGACTGATGTCTTGGGAAAGGTCTATGCAGCCCAAAAAGGAAAAGGTTTACATTTCCTGAAATCTCCTAATCCTGCCTTTCTGCAGTCTCTTCATAAAATGCTACCTTTTCCTTAGAGGATAAAAAGCTCAGTGGTTTCTTCTGTTCTTTGAGGGCTTTGTCATATTTGACAATAAAAGTTCTAGTTACCAGTGAGGAAAGAAAACAAAAGGATCATGTGACACTTGTGGCAAAATACAGCTATGGAACAGCTTGAATTCAAAAAAAAATAATAATCCAAACAAACAAACAAAAAACTAGAATCATCCCCAAATCCTACCACTCTTCATCATAAATTCAGAGAATACTAATATCTTTCAGTAAATACGGATGGGGGGACGTATGAACAGACTAGTGACAGATTCACAGAAAGAAGATGGACTGAATTCATCAAGTTAGTAACACCGCATACCTTTCAAGTACAGTATAAAGCCCCTGAAAAATAGTTGGGAAGGGAGATGAGAGTGATAACTGGATGATGAGCTGATAGTTACAAAAAATAAAACGTTACTGCCCAGGAATAAACCCTTTATATCTTAAAACTATACAAAAGCATCTCTAAAACAGACAGAGCTGCTTCATTCACCCAAGAAAAGCTAACTTCCTCTCCTGGGGAGATTTCTGCAAGGCAGAGCACAGACAGGTAGACCGCCTCCACCTGTCTAGACTCAGGCTAACGTTATCTCAAGCAAAAATAATGCATGTTGTGGTAATAGAGGGATCCTCTCTCTTGTCTTGTTCTTGGTTCTCTGATGTGCCTGGCTTGCGACGACGGCCAGCAAGCCTGAGAGGTGCTCGTGGCACAGATGGCCGGAAAGCCTGCCCCCTGGGCTTGAGCTGGAGACCAAGGAGAAAAGAGAAGCATGAACCCCAGCCACTGCAGCCATACTCTCCAGCTGCTGCAAGGGAGGTGGCAGATCAATCAATCAATTTATTCTGCTCTTCCAAGGAAGGCTTGAATGCTTCCAAGATCAGCACTTCTCCTTGCACGTGCACTAACCGCTCTGGCAAAAGTGCCTCAGCCCAATTTGGTTTGAGTGAGGAAAGCTAATTTTATTGATGCACAGCTTTCTGCGATCTTAGGTAGGAGGTCCGACGATACACATCAAATGGCTTCTCCAAAAATATCACTGTGATTGATAATGAGGCAGTGATGCAGTTTTTTGACACTTTTGATCCTACCACAAGCAAATGCTAAATTTAGACAGGAGAATTTTAAAATCAGTCCCACATTGCTTTAAAAGTTATCATGGAAAGATACACATAGTTTAATGAAGATTAGTGTTACTCAATGAAGTTTATTTTAAACTCAAAAGAAAGCAGGAGGAAAAAAAAGCAGCTAAACAAACTGATGCATAGCAACGTGTCAAATATGTTATTAATTTTGCTTTCAATTGAGAGGTCATACACTGCAATTTGATTCCACTACTATATGTTACTATATATACATTAGGCATTAAGTTAGGTGTATAAGGAACCTATCTGGAAGAACCTGAACAAGGAAGATGCCTGACAGTTACAAGAAAGGCCTTTATTATACGTCTATATTTTGTTTCATTAATCATGTATGTTCATTAACCAATCACAGCAGTTTATTATGCACCGTTTCAAGACATCTTATGTTCCAATGGTGTCATTTTCACTTTGATCATCTAAAGATCTCGCAAGATGACATTTACAACTAAAGGACATGGCTGCTCTGCATATGCTGCATGAATGTGTAGCAGAGATTTTGCAGTGCTAAAAAAAAAAAAAAACCACCTTACAGTGCAACACAGTTTGCAAGATACAGAAATTAATTATGTAGCTCAAAGATAACAAGCCAAAATTAGATAGAAATATTCTGGTGAAGCGATTTGCACATGACTTTAATAGTGGATAAGCAACAAAAGGAGATAGCGCTCATTTTCTCATGTAATATTTGATCATTAAATGTTATGCTAGGTAGTATCACACTTGACAACAGTCTGAAAAAGGTACTCTTTAAAAAACAATCTAAAAATGTCTGTAAAAGTCTTGTTTTTTTCTCATTACCTGCTATTGTGCTTATATCATGAGAAACTAAATATCCGTTTAGCAAAAGATAGTTAGGAGTATATTACCATAATGCAGGACTTCCTTTCCTCTTAATCTAAAGGGCGCTGCAAGAAATTTTGTGAACCTAAGTATTAGATACAGTCTAATTTTATGCAACCAAGGTTTACAACTTCTTTGCTGTTCATTTCTGCCTTCTATTGCACCTTTCATAAACCTGCTGATTAATATCAAACAGTGAACAACTCTGACAAGCAGGATTACTAATCCAACATAACTGTTTATAGTATGAATGAAAAAAGTGCTCCATTTCCAGCCACTGCACTTAATAACAAATTCCTGTTGTACTTAAACGTTGAAGGGATTACATAACTGTCAAAGTTCCTTTAAATGTTAAGGGTAGTAATCATATTAAAGACACACTATACAGAAGCAAAAGCAAATGTCAGTTTCGTTATTATTACCATATTTGCATGGAGTTTTAAAATATAAGGCAAGATTCCTAAAACCGTCAAATTTGTACTCGTTGCTCCTGAGGAGAGCAACGAGGAAAAGTAGCTGCAAGCTCCACCATTCATGCCGCAATCGCGTGCCATATAAGGGTCAGAAAAAGGAGCTTCACGTGCTTTAGCGTAGCCACAGGGCTGTTCTCGATTACACCAGCTGCAACCGTACCACCAGGACAATTGTGCCAGAAAGACACAGAAGAATACCACACATTCCTCTTCTCTCTCTCCCTCTTTCGCTGTGCATACTTCACGCAAGAAAGTAGCTGTTAGATTGGCCTAATACCGCTATAGAACAATTTTGAAGTACCCGTTCAAGATGTGATTATGACAACTGTGGCCCTATCTGAAAGCAGTGACAGCCAGGAACCGGGTGTAAAAAATCAGTTGTGAAGATGCTTACACATGTGGTCTTTGGTACTTTTCCTCCAATGAACACAACTGGCTTTAGCACATCATATTAAAAACCCTGGAGTCGATGCTTTATTATCAAGCAATATTATAAATTTTCTAACGTTTCCAGAGATAATTCTAGTAAATTAATCAAACATTTTATCCAAAAAGAAAAAAGAAATTCAGGCCTTGAGCTTGGACTCTATATTTGACTCCCTCACTGTATCAGTCATCTGCACAATTAAAAGTTAAGACTAGTCTTCCCTAATTATGGTTATTGGCAAAGAAACAATTATTTGACTGTCTTTCAATATTCTTTTCAAGGGCCGGGGTTATTCACACGGATCCACACCCCTCGTCCACCAAGACAAGAGGAATGCTTACCGATGAAAGTTATGCGCACGCAATGAAACTCCTGTTCCCAACTTAGAAATGGGACCCCATCATCAGCATTCCTGATATTCATAGCACTGCTCACGTTCCATGGCATTCAGCACCGCTGAGCCAGAAGGCTTGATCAAAACCATGTAAGTATGATTTTTATATACCTCTTTAAATCTTTGAATCATTTTTAGATTTAGATCTCACCTTCAGAGACCTGCTGCAGTGCTTGCTTTAGGAGGTAAGGCTTTGGGCACGTTCTCCTCTGAAAAATGAATGCCAGTGTTGCTGATCTGCGTTAACAACCTGGAGGAGCATCAGCTCTACGATGGTGTCCGAGTCCCTTCCTCCTATGCTCTCCAAAGTCACCCGATTAAATACCGCTGGAATTATCATTTGCCTTATAATAAACAGAGCAATAGAAAGGCAATGAGGAGGAGCGTTACTAACTCGTATGAGTTAAGGTCCAGAGATAATTACATATTTGCCACCTAAAAGTTAGGTATTGTACAGTAACATACTTACAGCAGGATGGAAAGCATTCTCCATGGCTTGAGAATCCCTGAGATCTTGAACATTTTCCTGTACAAATTCAAGACAAAAATTCAAAACATTTGCCAATAATATGCATGTAAGAATAGACATGGGTCTGGATAGGGTCCACAGAAGGTCAGATTGCTTTGAAACCTTTTATCTTTTTTTAGGTTAGTTATCACTATGGCAGTAGTTATAAATATTTTGTGAAAAACATAAATAAAGCTGGCTGGATGTTGCATACTCTGAATGGGTGTCACTTAAGAACATAAAATATTTGTCCTTTCTTCTTCTTTTTAGTCAAATCTCTAGCAAAGATTTTGGCAAAAGTGTAGTGAGACACAACTCCTTCTCTTAGTGTGGAAAGCCCTATGAGTAGGGAGTCAGTCCTAGCACGTACAACCAAGCTACGGCAAGTTCCCTGTCGTCGTGGTTCTGAGTCCCATTCCTCTCCCTGACGTCTGGCCTGCTCTTTGTGTCAAGCTCTTCCTTTATGGGAATTTTGAGGGGGGAAAATTGGCCACGTTCTTATTTCTCAACATTCTTTGACCAACTGTCCAAACAAACTGCCTTTTTCAAATTAAGCTTCTATTTAGTGACTCTTTTTTTAATCTCTAGTTTGGTGTCTGTCCATAAACAGAGGAAAGACCTTGTGACCCAGCAGATGGTTACCTTAGATAGTTCTTCGTGTTAAGGTTGGAACGGGGAATGCTATGCTCTTTTACTGCATCTTGAGATCTCCCTATTCCAATGACTTTTATTGTCTAATGCCTGATGACAGGGCAGTGGAGACGGTATATCTTTCAACTCCATTTCTAACATTCTCACAGTCCCTTTCCATTGTAAATGAACTGTTCTAATTATGCACATTTCCCTTTGCTGTATTCCTCCAGGTCTTGTCTCACCAAATGATGTAAGTCTTGATTACAGTTCTTGTATTCAGCTTGTACAACGAGGCTGAAATACTCTTGAACACCTTGATGACAAGTACATGGATTTGCCTGGCAAAACAATAACCATGCTAAAGCTCTTTTAACATCCTGGTTTCTTTGCTGAAAGCATCTGCCTATACTGTCAATTCAGCCTGTGCCTCTTGGGTGTCTGATTTAAGCATAAGTATGCAAGTCCTATAAATGAATACATGCCGCTGGGGGTAGCACTTACAGTAGAAGAGTATCGTCTCATGAGTGATAAGGGTGACAGAAGTGCAAAGCAGAGCTGAGTGGATCTGGCACTCACATTGTGAACAACACAGCATTCGTACTGTAAGATTTTCCCACAGAATGACATGCAATAATTTATTCTAAGCCCTTCCAACTTGTGTGTGCATTTTTTTTTTTCTCTGTGAAGTTGCTATCTTCTGCAGCTTTTCTCTAAATAACTATTTAAGGGAAGATGCCGCTGCTAAAATGAAGTACCTCATTTGAGGAAAAATAACCAGTCTAAGTAAATAATTACTAGTCAAAAGTACTCCCACACAACTGCATTCTACAAAAGTATGGCATTGACGGGAAAAAAAGGTGTTTTTTAATACTAAAATATTGGTGTATCAGGTTTAAAAAATATTCCATTTTTAAACACCAGTTATAATAAGTATACAAGCAAAATCAAAATGCTACTATCATGTCTCCTACACTAGCCACTACCAGATGTTTCAGCAGATGCAACAGTTAGTGCGATGGAGGCAGCCATGGACACTCCAGGTCTGAAGGAGACCAAACATTTTCTGACTACACTGGACTCCAAAACGGCTAGATATAGGCAGTATCCTGTCACTGTTGATACCTCTAGGCCTCTGTGGGACACGTTCCCATACACTGCTGCCCAACGTGGCATGTCTGCTGAAAAGGAGGATTTCAGAACTGAATGATCCCAGGGTCTGAGGCCACAGCAGAGTGTCTAAAACCAAGTACCTCCTTTCTCTTCACCCATCTTTCCTATCCCCCCACCTAGGTCCTCTTCTATAGTGGTAGCTTTTCAGCTATAGTAGAGCAATGCCTTGCTGCATTGTTCAAATCTTTGGTTAAAAAAAAAAAAAGGCTATAAAGTAAAGAACGTGAGCTTTGTACAAGCCCTTAAAAATTAGCATTCCCTGTACTTATAGAAATTCCAGTAAAGATAGTAAGCACCTATATATTCCCCCTGGAGCCTTTGCTCAGTCTCAAGGCTATACACAGCTGTGCATGAAACAAGCTCCTCTTAGCTGTGCGTGAAACAAGCTCCTCTTGCCTTTCTGCTGCCTGTTGTCCGGCTGTCGTTGGTTAGTAGAAAAGAGATGGGGAGACAGATACCACTCTTCAAAACATTTCTGCTCCTCTGTTAGTGACTTGCTGTCTTCAGCAATCTGGTCAGAGAGCAACCCTTAAGCAGACATCTTCCTTTAGACTAAAAAACTTATAGCAAAACCACCAGGAAAACATGGCAAGTATTCAGCATTATGGTCAGTTCAGCTAGTCTTTCTTTGACTTCCATAGCTGGCAACCTCAAAATACAAGTAGAGCCTTCAGAATGCAAGTTTATAAAGTCAATAAGGTGAAAATTTTATTAATTTAAACCTAGCTAACTAATAGTCTTAAAATGTCCAAATGGAAAAGAAAGAGTAATAATATTCCAGGAGTGATATATTCATTGAAGTTAATGGGAAGGTGGATGAAAATCACCACTTTTCTTCATGGTTCAGCAATATGCAACAGTTTCCAATTAAAAAAAGAAAGATCCTTTTGAACTGTCTAACAAGACTGAAATATTGCAGTCATTTAGATGTGGGAAATCCACATAATGAACAACCAGCTCTCGCCTTTCTCTCCAGGGGACTGGAGCATCTCTCATATGAGGAAAGGCTGAGAGCGCTGGGACTGTTCAACCTGGAGAAGAAAAGACTGGGGTGCGGGGGTGGGAATCTGATCAATGTCTACAAGTATCTGACGGGAAGGTGTCAAGAGGATGGGGCCAGAGAAGCAACGGGCACAAACTGAAACACAGGAAGTTCCATCTGAACATGAGGAAAAACTTTCCTGTGAGGGTGACTGAGCACTGGAGCAGGTTGCCCAGAGAATTGTGGAGTCTCCTTCCTTGGAGATATTCAAAACCCGCCTGGATGCGATCCTAGACAATGTGCTCTAGGTGACAGGAGGGCTGGACTAGATGATCTCCAGAGGCCCCTTCCAACGTCAACCATTCTGTGATAGTATTGTAGTTTTCATAAGAGTTATCTACAATAATTGGTATTTTTGGTTTTGAAAGGCTTGCTGACTAGTCCAGCACAGAGAGCTGCTGTGAATTTAGCTTGCAGCTTCTCCAGCTGGTAATCCTCACAAATCACAACTGAATTACGGTAAAAATTACATATAATTATAGCAATACAGGAAACAAAGATTAATAAAATACCAGAATTAACAAAGTAGGGGGAGCAGAGGGGGAGACACAGCAGAAATGATTTGAAAAATAGTCTGTGAGATGACAAACAGGTCTTTTCTCTGATAACTATAATACTCCCAGGGAGCCACTGAAGGAGCACATGATTCACTGCTCTAACCATATGCAGGTCTTTGTGAGACTGAGCCTTAATAGATTTTTGTAATACATACATCATTTAAAAACATACTTTCATTTAAAAGTTCTTTTTTTTAAGTACATCAAAGCTTTGAAAATGTAGATTTATTTCTTTTAATAGTGCATATTAATAATATTGATATAACTATCACTATTCATATTTGAAGACTCCTGAACACAGATTTTTCAAAGGTTACTTGAAATTCAGAATTGGGAGTAAAGAGATCCATAATTTAGTGGGTAGAAGTAGGAGTCAAGAATTCTGGAGCCTAATTTTCCCAGTATTTAAATACTGCAGAGAATCAATGCAAAGCTCTAAAATGAACTTTGGAGAAATTGCTTCATTCTCAATGCTACACAAACCCGATATATAAACTCAATAGACTAAAATTCATACACTTTACAAAGATATGCTGTGGTTTAATTGAACACTTTGAGATCCCATGATGAAAGAATGAACACAAGTACAAAGTAATATAATAAAAATATCACCATTAATTAGAATTATTAAAATTCATATACTAAAATCTATAATCCAAGCAGCAGAGACCAAGTTATTCACAGGTGTTTAATATAAGGATGAACAGTAAAAATACTAAGCTGCACAACCGCACCTGGCATACCAGAATTTGTCTTTTTGTTTTGTCCATTCTTTGGAGAGCAATAGACATGTTCCCTGAAAATAAGAACAATATAGTGTTGCGCCTATATACTTAGAAATGCTGTTTAGGATGGTCACTTAACAAATACCATTACCATAATATTTAACTGGCAATCCCAGGGCGCTGTCCCGGCCTCCCGTGGTGCAGGCGCGCAGGAGGTGCTATCCTCCTGTTCAGAGCAAAGACACGGTGCTATGTAAAGCCCTGTTTAAAGATAAGATAATCCAGCAGCTGAAGCATCCAAACTAACCACCACCAATGGCCACATCAGCTATGTGCCGGCAGCCTGAGGACTGTGACTAAGTTGCACATACATTTGCATAAGTTATATAAAAACGAATGTATAAAGTTATATTTATCTGTACTTGTATCTTCTTGGATATGAGTAGATGTTGCTTGTCCACCCACAGTAAAAACTTACAATGTTGTAGGCTCATAAATACAGAAAGGAGGAGAGCAAATTACAACAGATTTCTCCCAGGCACTACGTTAAATAACGTTCAGAGGAGCAGAGCTGCGGACAGCAGCAAAGTCTCATAACGCACTGGCACGTTGGCCGGCGATACGACACCGTTTCCAGTGCTGTGACATCGCCACAAGCAAGGCATACGTACAGGAAGTAGGTCTGATCCCGTGTGATACCTAACCTCACTTCTCCACCTTCACTGCCCCGTGCGTCGGGGCTCATTGGAACGACCCCGACGGTGACGGTTCCCCGCCTGGCAGCACGTCTCACCCTCGACGGGGCTCAGACGCGAGCCGTAAGGGTCTGAGCCAGCTCCCACCCCAAGCTGGCGGGAGTCTGCCCACCAGCTCCAAAGAGCTCCACCAGGTCCTCACTGAATAGCAAGGAAGATGTTCATCAAGGTTTATGAACACGATTATCTGTTCTTCTTTCTGCTTCCTAACTCCATAACCTCGCTTTCCTGGCCTAATGCCATGGGTTGCTGTTCTGCAGTTGATTTACAATAAACAGAAGAAAAACTCTGTAAACTTGTATTTTACTGCCAGTGACACACACTTCAAATTCCCTCTGTATTCTCAATGAGAGAGAGAGGAGGAAAAAAAAATTACTGTATTTCCTCCAGATCTTTGCAGTATCTGGCTTAATCCCTAATTGAAAAAGAGTAGATTGTTATGGAGACAGAAATTATACTGTACATAATGAATTTCCTCAGAATACAAATATAACAATATTGATTTTTGCCTTTCAACTAGGGAACATCATATTTTAAACTTGGGAACCATTTAGCTTTCAGTTTTCTCAGAGTAGTTGTGAGGAGACTTAGAAATTCAGAGTAATTGCGAGGATCTGTGAAGCTCAAATCCAGCTTAATGACAAAGGGGAAGAGAAACTAAGAAATCTCAATTAGTGTAACCGGTGATAACTACATTCAGTTTCTGAGTGAAGAGTATCAAATTAGTGCGATGAAACAAAACACTCATATAGGAAATATCAAGGTTTTGCGGGAAGAAGTGACAAAGCCCTGGAAATCTCATGTTGGAGTTGACACATTGCCCTCTGGAAGATCACAGCCCAAAGAGGGCCAAATTGCACAAGATTAAAAAAATTGTCAGCCTGAACTTTTAACTTCCTCTTTGGGTTAGTTTTACTCATCATTAAACTCTCGTTTAAGTATTCCAGTGGGCAAGGCTAGCACATTTAGTTACAGGAAAAAATATAAACAAACAAACAAAAAACTAAAAACGTAACTCATTCCCACCTATATTTTACAAATATAGCAGTATTGAATTTCCAGTGAATATAACCTATTAGGTAATCTAGCAGGTAACTGCAGACTATAGCATGTGGAGATATATTTATAGTCGTCGTTATTTTGTACTCAATGCACTGATCTACTCTGTAACTACAAGATTAACAAGATTTCTTGAAACTTTTATTGTGTATCCAATTGAATAGAACATCTCTGGATGACACAAAATAAATTACCTAATTAAGACACATGATCTGCGCAATAAACCCATATATATAAAACATGTGCAGCAAACAGTTTTTCAGCCCAAATGTGTCATTGGATTGTTTTTTTTTTATTTTCAACTTAGAAAAAAAGTATGCCACATGTAGACTAATCGTCTCCCAAATTTCCTTTTTCTTTTTCTTTCAATTACAAAGGCATTGTCATTACACAAGTCTAAAACCGAGCTTCTCATGCTGGTAAATTTGCGATTTATTTTCTGACTTTAACTTAAAAAAAAAAAAAAAAGTTGAAATATACATCTTCGAAAGTGGACTTATATCTATGATGTTAAAGTTATATATTGTAGCAATATAGGTAATTCTATACCACTGTTACAACTTTTGCCAATTAAAAAATTAGTATGACATAGAATGAACATAGCACATATAATCCTACCAGATGAAGTCCCAAAGGGTAAATTTGATCCTTGAGTACATAAGATGGAGAATAGGACGTAGCAGTAGAGAATTGCTCTCATCTCTGTGCATAGCAATGGGAAAGTCATTACCAAAAAGCAATGCCCAGTTCTGGCATTCACACATTACAGAGAATGGCACAATCCCTAGAACTGACTTCGGAAAGAACCACTTAAATGATTTATTCAAAACACACCTCACAAATTTAAACTCCATCTGTTTCTTTTATAAAAGAGAAGGTTTTAGATATTAGAGAACTTTCATTCAAGCATAAAAACATAAACAAAATCCAAAGGTTGGAAGTTAAAGCTAAACAAATTCAGAAGAGAAACATTTAAAATACTGATAAAAATTGGGCATCAGAAGAAAATATTAAAACTTATTCTTTCATGAAAAGGAATATTTCTGGAGTTGAGGCTTCAAGAACTACATAAGTTAAAGCATAAATTAGAAATCGCATGATAGCACTGCTGGATGAAGTCCTATGGCCTATAGATCAAGAGGTCAGAGTAGTCCCTTCTGATCTTTAAATATAAAAGCAACATTTTTATTTAGCACTGCTATTATGTGAAGTCTGTTAGTCCTGAGAGTTCCCAGCCACAATCAAACTCCGCACTGTGGAAGTGAACGCAGAGATTTCATGAGCTGTCCCCAAGAGCTCACAGTTTTAAAGCTCAGTTTGGCAACTTGCAGTGAATACAGTTCCACATAAGTAGGATCATTTTCCCCAAATTCAATGATAACACAATACCAAAGATTTATTATAAAGGCATTTCTTTCACTTTGCCATCATAGTACTTGGGAGTTTGACTGCATTTCTTGTTAGCAGCCTATTCTGTTTTGCTCGTATAAGGCTCTGAACTGCCACTGAAGATCCCTAAGTTCATTAACGTTAGACTCCTCGTGCAGGCTATTATATATGGCAAGCCAAAAGGCAGGAAGGGGCTTGTGACGTACACGACACGTACGCGTTCCTAGAGAATACACTGGAGATTTCTTTCTTTGATCTGAACCTCTCTAATACAGAAAGACTCATTGCATTGGCTAGACAGGCTCTATTTTCACATTTTAAGGCCTTAAAGTTCTCCAAGTTATCCAGAGAAAGATTCATTAATCCCAATTTCAGAATAGCCTAGCTAATGGGGTGTCCCATTTTCAAAGTAATCTGTTGAAATATCCATACTTTCAAGGTCTCTCCTGTTTGTCTGAGGTCTAGTGCTGATGTCCTTACTTTTGGATACTAGTGCCAAGAAATTACACATATAACGTTTAAATAGTGCAGTTCATGTCCCCAGAACTGTTATAGTGCTCATCGCCACAATAGTTACTAAAAGCATGTGCTCCAGACTGGTGGGATTTGGTTTCAATTTTTAGCATACTATTTTCACTGCATCCTACACCCAGCCGTAGCTTATCTATCATTTGATTCTGACAGATACATATTTTATATTTTGACAAGCAACCCACTTGACTGCTTTCCTGTGACATCATCTTATCTCTGAATGTACCAACCTGTTAATAACTTCATTTTCTGGTTGAATTTTTCCAAATTAAATTAAGCAGGCGAAACATGTTAAGCTCACCAAGTCCTCTTAACACTTCTGCTGAAGGGCATCTTCTGATAGCTTGATTTTGAAAAGGGCAGCATGCAACCTGTTCAGAGAGGGATTTGGTCCAAGATACTAGGTTTATGGAAGGTAGTAGATTTTTTCCTTAGGAGAGAAAAAAAAAAGGACAAAACACAACAGCAAACAACTAAAATTAAATATTTATCATCTAACTGCTAACTAATATTCCAGAGATTATATCGTTATTTAATGGTACTTGAAGGAAACCCTTATAAGATAAAAAGGAGCAATACAATCTAACATAAACTAATTTTCTATTTTTCTTCTGTAGATAGAGAGATGGAAGCTAAATATAGCGCAATGTTAGCATGAAATAATTTTCTCTCTATCCTGGAACAATAAAAAGTCAGCAGAAGCTTTTCTTTCATGTTAATTAAAACAATTCTAGGGAAAAAATATTTTTCCTGGCTATACTATATGATATAGTTAATTAAATATGGGCACTTTTGTACTCATCTTAGTCCATAATTAGCTCAACTACAGAAGTAAGACTGCACTGCACACGAAATCACAGGACAGTGACAAAATTTAATCGGATAACATGGACACAAAATCAGAAAATCAGGCTCCTTTCCCAGCTGTGTAGCTTACAACATTTTTTCCCATCCTATGCCTCAGTCTTCTGCCATTTAAACTAAAAACACTGCTCTGAAGAAGAGGAAAATCACCGCGAAAAAAATAGCACAACATTTCTTTTTTCGCAACAGTTGCGTTACGCGTTAAAACGTAACGCTCTTACTTCCCCGCGTTTTCCCACGCACCCAGGTCGTTTCAAAAAGAAAGTCGTCACTGGCGGCACCCACGCACGGCGACGACATCAGGCTGGGTATCAGGGCTCGAGCAAGAGGCCCGAAGCGCCGGTGGCTGCACCCAGGGACGGCTGCGCGCCCGCGCCGGACCAGCGGGTGAGGCAGCAGCTCTCACCACCAACCACCACGGCCCCCAGGGCCTCCTCAACCCTACGCAAACCATCCAGATGAGATGAAAAGAAAGTTCAGCAAGTGCTTCGGGCTGGAAGGAGCTTACATGCAAGTTTATGTCAGCTGGAACGTATTTTGGTAAGAGCAAGAGATGCAAGGGGGCATAGGAAGAGGAAACGCATCCCTTCCCACGTGGCAGGGACGTCCTACCTGGGACGGGGTGGTCTTGGCACATGCCCAGACAGAGCTGCGAGGACGGTAAGAAAGCCCAGCAGAACGGCTGGCCTCGAGGGAGGAGCCGGAAGGGTCCGACCGCTTTGCTTTCGCTTTACACCTATGGTCTGCTCCGAAGCGAGAGGACAGACGAGGAGCTGAAAGAGAAGTTGATATTATTCCCCTGGAGTTAACGCCTTTGAAACTCAGTTCAGAGACCTGAACTGCATAAAATGTCACTGCACAACTGGGACTTCATTAGCATATGCATTTTGCATTGCTTCATATATATCAAAACATCCATTTAGGGCCAAATCCTCATCCCATTTAATTCAAGGAGGGTATAACTTTCAACTCTAACAGGGTGTTAGACTCAAGCAGGGAGATTTGAAAACATAGCGTATCTTGTTGGGCTTTATACCAGCAATCTTCAAAGATCCCTAGTGTGAGAAACGCCACCCAGCACCAGCGAAAGCTGTGAGAATGTGCTAGGGATTGCCAAAGCTCCCTGCGCCCCATCCGAGCTCTCTGTACTTCCAACTTTTAAGCCAGCCTTCCATTTATTAGAAAGCAGATTAAGACCAATAATGAAAGACCCTGAACTATGATAAATCCTTCCATTTTCCTTGCCGATGCTAAAAACATATTTTTTCTGGCAATGCTAACAGTGGCCTGATCCCATCTATCTTATTGTTGTAATAGTCTTATTTCAAATCATCGCAGGGTTTCCCTAGAAAAGAAATCCAGACCTGAGACAGAAGATCTAAGTAAGCTGGAATCAGAGACCTGCTACAGAAAGGCTTAGCCTTTTAAACAGAGATATGCACTATTTGGGAGCTACGTGGAGTAGCTGAAATACATGTCATTGTATACAGCACTAAAAACAATCTGTAACTTTGACTTGCTTAAAACAGATTTAATTAGAAGTAATACAAATGCATCTTTCCTACATGGTTGATCTAATCAACTTTGGCAGTTTTAATTACAAGCTTATTTAAGGTGAACATATTGCATTACTGTGAAAAAAGATGCATTATTTTACATTGTAGGTGTACCTCCTACTTCTCTATCTGTCACACAAGCAGTGTCTTTAATAGCTGTTAATGTTATGTCTCATTTCTAAGTTCAATTTTCTAAGTTTCTAGGCACAATCTGATGGAATCCAACCCAAATCTAATAATTGCAATCTATTTTATTTTTTCCTCACTGTTTAGTTTTCACCACAAAGAAAATGACAGGTCTAATATGAGACTCCTGAAATGTAGTTACATCTAAGCTTCAGCGCTCCAGAGCACATAAAATAAATATATGATCAATGAAATGAAACATGACAAAATGTTTCATATTGATGTTATTTTTCTTTTCAAAACGTCTTTTATGGTTAATGCCCTCAGTCACTTTTTCCATACATTTTCCTTTTTGTAATATATAGCTTTCCTAGTTCTGATTTCAAGTTCAGGGTGCCTGGGGAGAATTGGAAGATTTCTTCAAACCAAGACTGTTCCTTCAGCCTTTCACATGAGAAAATTGTTAGGCGCATTAAAGTATTCCTGACTATGTTGCATTCCTTTGTTCAGAGAGAGTTTTGGGAACACATCCTTTTCTCATTATATTTCCATAAAATATATTTGATCTATTCTATTCTTAGAATACCTCTGATGTGGTCTGTGAATGGAGCACAGTATAAAAATATTTCTTTTTTTTTTTTTTATATGAGACAAAATGTTTCCATTTCTTCGACACATAAAAAGTCACTATATAGCACTCCATGAAAGTAAAACTTTACAGAAAGTTTTGGTATAACTCAGCACAGATCACAAAAGGAATCCATCCTTATAGTATTCAGTTGTAGCTCAGAGCCTCATCAAACACGCAGACAGGGAGAGAGGGAGAAGAGAAAGAGGAGAGGAACAGAAAAAAAGGAAAGAGAAATAGAGAAAGAATGAGACCTGGATAATACTACTGGGAAGCGAGTTTATATTTAGAAGCACAGAAAGATGTTAACCATGTGCCTCCTAGAAAAAAAAAATAAATCTGCCGTAATAGTAGTTGACAATAAAATCACCTTTGGAAAAAGTCTTAATACTTTCAGAGCACAATTCAGGATATTTCCAAACGCAGACAGATGTTTGAAATGTTTACGCAGGCAGAGCGTTGCAGCCATTTAAGCACTTTCCCCCCCCTCACTTCCCTATCTTCTTGTTGTCTTCTTTAGGATCTTGAGAAACACTAAGTAGGAGCCACTTCTAGCAGCTCTTTTCTACGCACAGCTCAGGCTTGGCTTGCCTGCTCATTGCTACACCCATAAAATTATGGTTTTGATCAACTTCTTCAGAACCCTTTTTTCTCTCTGAAGTTTTTCCGTTTCCCCAAGAAGCGCTGCTCTAATCACACGAGGACCAAGAACGCAAGGTTTTCTCTACCCTGGATTAATCCCGACGCAGCTATCGTGCTGGCAATAAGTGAAACTACCCTGGTGCAAACAGCAGCTGCAGCAAGGGGAGAAATCACAGTTTCCATCAGCTGAGTGTGCCCCTGATTTTGACTCAAGTAATGTCATCTAATGTGAAGTAGGAGCCTGCATCAGCCCAGCTGCATCGGTTACTGACCACAAATGACTTAATCCCCAGTATAAACAAGGCCTAACGCTAAAACTCATTTGCCTATTCCCTCACAGCTTCCTACTCACAGTTCACGGAAGATCACTGCTCCTGGTTCCCACGACTGGAGAGTCAGGATCAAAGGCTTACAGAGAAAAAATATAAAGCTTTTTTAAATAAAAAATAAAAAATCAGGTTACAAATGCCTTTGCTTCACTGTGTTGAACTGTTGAGAAAACAAAACAAAACCAAAACCCAAAAAACAAAACCAAAGCAGATATAGGAAAATATTTTTGAGTCTCCAAGCAGTAACAGGCTTGCTTAGGTACAGACAGCAGCAGATGAACAGGGCACCGTTTGTGCTTCTCGTTATTCTCATCAATACATTTATTTATTGTTGATTGTTTAACAGGCAAACTGGTATTCTCTCCAGATGCTGCTTGAACAGCCTTGGAAAGGGTCGAGTCAGCTAAGCTATGAAGTAGGTGAAGTAGTTCTTTTCTTTTCTTTCTTTCTTTTTTTTTTTTTAATCTCTTAGGAGCTGAAAAATATTAGGGAAAATCGTGTAAACTGAAAAGTAAAGTCTGTGGAGAACGATACCTTTTTTTTGCATCAGTCTTTCACTTTAGATGACTGAAATATAGCTTATGATCTCAAAGTCAGACTGGTGGTGTCTGTCTAGGAGCACTCTGCTTCTCCAGCACAAAACAACCGACTGCTTCTGTACCAACGGCAGAGCCTGGAAACGTGGGCAGTATTCACGTAGGTGTGTTGGCAGAGTTGTGTCATCTAGCCCATAATGCACCTGGTTGCTATCACTTTTACTTTAAAGAGCACTAAAACGCAGCTAATAAAATTTAAAAAGAAAATCATATAAAGTGACAGATCAGCAGGCTTCACATATGAGTAAAAAAGCTTTAGCATGTTCTTTGACACAGAATGTGCACATGAAGCGTACATTCTCTCTTATCAGGCTTTTCCTGATTAAAGTAATGAGAAACATGCACCACATTTAAAAAAAAAAAAGAAAAGGAAAAAAACCCCACGCACCCACATTAATAAGTACTGCATGAGTAACAGGATCATTCCAGCAAAGAAAATTTCCTCCCCCCCAACCCCATGAAATATTTTTTGGTAACATAGAGCAATGCATTTTCATCACACTGTTCACAGATTTGTACACATAAAGGGACTTACATGAAGGCAGGCTATTTTCCCCTGGGAACTCTCCATTTCCAGCAGTTATTTTAATTGTCACGTGGCCCTTCTCTCCCATAGGGTGACAGTGCAAGAACCAAGTACACCAAAAGCGTAGTTCAACCAGAAGATCTCTTCTCCCCATACCCAAAGGCGAGCTGCAGCCCAGGCCCCGGGTACGCAGACCAGCCCCATCCCAGGAGACACCAGCGTTTAGAGGACACCACGTCTCACGGAGCGGCTGCACTGTTATGCCCAGCGGCGAGGATACGCGACCGTGCCAAACCCAGGCTGGCCCCGCACGGAGATGCCACGAGCTCTGTTTGTGGGGCACCACTCTCCCGCAGAGCTCCTTGGTGGGTCCAGCTCTCCCCACGCCACCGAAAAGCGCTCAACGGCTCGCCCAGAGAAAAAAGGAAAGAACAGTTTGCTTGGCTTCCCAACTAGATAGGAAATCCAAAATGCCCAGGTCCTTTACTGTTTCCATTTCCTCCATGCTCTGTACATCTACTTAAGCGCTGGGAACAGCCCAGCGACATAGCGAGCACTTTGTTTATTGACATTTCCTCATATCAGCTCAGCGATCTACAGGATCGATCCCTTAATTTGCAACATCTTTTAAGCATGTCAGAGATCAGAAATGAGCCATATCTTGCTTCTTAATAAGTTTCTATATAAATCACTGCCTTATTAAAAGCAAAATATAGTACCCTTGGCTAATGATCAAATTCTACAGTTTAGCAATGTTAATGACCCTCTACTGTGGAGCACTGACCTATTTTTATAATAAAGGTTATGACTTGCATTGTATTTATTGTAAGCACGGGTTTCATACTTAAAAAAAAAATCAATGTTTTAATATATAACACCTAAATATATGACCTTCCTATGGCTACATTTCAAAGGCAACGCGTGTGTTCTACTTAACATTTTTTTAAACCTCACTCTTCAGAAAATTGTAAATATTCTAGAAAGCTTGTTAATCATTACATCTCGTAAACTGAAATTTGTCCAGGGCAAGGGGAAGCTATAGGATTTTCAGCAAATTGCCTTTGTTTCAGATGCGCTGGTTCATGTGTCAGCACGCCAATGTGTCATGCCTGGTTACATTTGTCTTGTTGTGTTAAAATTATGTTCCTGACATAACCAGGCTCAATGCCCCATCTCCATTATGTATCAAGCTGGCCATTTTAAGAGCGTTAGCTTTTAACTTCTTTACATAACGTCTCCTTACTTTTTCAGTTGCAAAATCAGTAGGTGAGGAGCTGCTAGTGCTACCGGGCAGTATCTCTTCAAAAGTGCCCTATGAGAGAGCAGGTAACTGTCATGTAATAGTAATGCATATAATTGAGCAGCAAGCGGGAGCATCAGTTCATCAAGCAGAGCGCAGGACGAGATGCCTGGTTCAGCCACCGGTCCCGGCAGGGACTGCCTGGCAAGAGGCTTACACCCACCAGGACTCCAAACCTGCCTAAATCGTATGTGGCCACTGTACAGGCACAAAGGAGAGGCAGCCCAAGAAACACCTGCATCGGCTGAATATGCCAGTACGGCTCAATTTGTATGTCTCTCCCAGAGTCCTCCTTGAAAGCCTCGTCCCTCACTGTCGTGTGAGCTTAATGCTCGATAGCAATCTACATCTTGATTCAGCATGTGCTTGATAGCAGTCAACATCCTGCTATAAGACACGTGGAGGTGTTTCAGCCTCCAGCACTGACCTTAAGTTCAGTTGAATTCACCCAAATACTTCCCCTCTCTCTTCCTCTGAAAGACTGCATAATAATGGGCCCAGTACACAGAACTTACTATGGGATAGCTAGAAGCCATCGATAAAGAGAAGTTTCCTGGCAAGCACCTTTTGAATGTCTTTTCCTTCATTTTTCTCAGTGTTGAAATGTCAAAACTCTCCTTGCAAGGGTCAAGGCTTAAATGCATATATTGGTAAACTGATAACATGCTTTATTATGGATAGGGAACAGTTCAGAATTGCAGTATCAATATTTATGGGGCTACAGACAATAATATGATGGGTGTCAAACATTTTGTGAAATAGCTATCGATTTTCACAGCTCCGTTTTGAAGTAGGAACACAAGGCATAGGCCCACGGCACAGTGCTTCACCGCAGCAATGTGAATAGCTCCCATAAACACCCAGCTTTCAATTTATCGCACACAAGTCCTCTCCCCACATCGAAAGCCATAAACTGAAAGTCTCCTCCAGTGTGATAGTCTAGAGAGAGGTCACCTAAAAAAAGTATTTTTTCTATAATATTCATTGCCATTATTGATCTCCCCAAGCAAAAAGCAAACATGCTATCATTTAATATCATAACATATCCTATAAAGCTGCACAGCCTTGACTAGAAGCAGCAATATAATAATTTTTTTGAATTCCTCTATCAAGAGTAACTTTTCTCTGGGAAAGGGACTCTGGACTTCAAAAATTTATATTTAAATTATTTATACAAGCAGAAAAGTAAAGTAAATATGTCCTTTAAGAATATGTCCTTTAAGATTTTGCACATTAATTGACTTTGCAAGCATCTACCCATGCTAGGGTCTCGAATTAACAAAACAATGATTAATTACGCTATCAAGAGTGATCATGTCAGAAGTCAATCTTTTTTCAACAACAGTAATTGATGTGCACTATGTTATGTCATACACCCATAAAAACAGATACTACCTTTTGGTGCAAAAATTGTAACAGTGGCACCTGACTTTGTAAACTAACATAAAATAGATATAAAATAGGTGCTCACAAGGTACTTGGGCATTTAAATATGAGTTGGCTTAAGAATTTCACCTAGTGACACCAGGCAGACTAGGCTAAAATATATTTAATATTTCATAATTCAAACTATAACTTTTCCTTATTATAAGGCTCAAACTCATATGTTATATGTTAATGACTTCAAAGTAGCCCACTATCCCCATTTTCAGCTACTTTCAAGTCACTAAGCAGTTTATGATCCAGATGTGGTAACGTCCCGAGATACTGTGGGGTTCTAGTTTGGAACTTTTTGAAAGGCACTAGAACTTTTACGAAAAATAAAATAATATAAAATAAAATAAAACATAAAATAACACATAAAATAAAATATAAAATAAAATAAAATAAAAGGCAAATTTGTTAGGCTGAGACTAAACATATTTTTTTAATGAAATTGACTGGTTTACATCTTGCAGTGTTCCAAAAAATTAAAAATAATAAACATCTCAGACTTGCTGCGTCTTTAGCTGGACAGGTTTCCCACAGCTGAATCCTTTGATGATACTCTTTAGACTTTCTATTTTAAGAAATTATCCCTTTCTGCTTCTCTCTGGAGGCAAACTCTCTTGCTCTCCTGCCAATCATCTTCTTGACCTTTCTGTCCTGTGTACTTGGCCATTCCATCTCTTTCCCAAAAGTCCTCTCTCTCCTTCCACATTGCTAGACCAGCTTCATTTCCATTGCCAATAATTCCCTCTCAGTTGCCAGGAGTCTTCTTCTTCGGTCCTGACTGCCAAACTATCTAATCTTCTAGGCCTTCTTCTTCACTTTTGCCAGACGTTTTCTCCAACTTCCAGAGAAAAGTGCATTGCCAAGACCACCCCATGTACTTGCACTGGTGTAACAGCCAATATTGATACAACTGGATATATTAACTGCAGGAACCACATATAGTAATAAAACCTACATTATTATGACATTGAACTTATATGTAAACATTGACCATAATTGCACATCAAGAGGAAATTACTTTTCAAATGCTATAGGCAATAATTTTAACTCAATCTCTAATTTCCAAAACAAAATATTATGTTAAAGAACATGTAAAGATATATTGGAGACCACTGCCTATCTTATGTGGAGAACAAAGGCCTCCTTAGTAAACACCTCTTTCCATGAATAAAAAGTCATGTGATTATATCAGCTGCTTTGTTAAAATTTCACGTAAACTGCTTAAAAGGGTATTGTTTGTTGCAATAACTGCAGCACAGTGCCTAACCTCCTGCTCTTGAGCAAACTCTGACATAAGTCACTAACAAAAGGTAACTCCAGTTCTCACTCAAGACTGCGTATTAGACCCCTCCACGCCGTGGCCCAGACCAAGTCCTCGCCTCGGGACTAAAGGAGGTTATTCTCTCTAGCCTTAGACAAAGACCCTATTTTCAGGACTGTTGCTCTTTTCAGCTACAGCTTGCAGTACGTTTCTATCTACTCCAGCAATACTTCACATTTAAACATGCTGATACTGTCGTTCATAACCTCCAGGCTTGATTACTATAGTTCTCATAATCACAGTAGGAAACCACTAACTTTAAGAGAATTTCAAATCTTTTAGAGTACAGTAAACCAGAAGCAGAGGCCTCCAGCCCATCCATCCTTACACTCAGCCCTCCTCCCATTAAATATCAAGTAAGGTCCTTTATTCTATTCTGAGTCTTCAAAAGCTTCCAAAAGATAGACCAACTCTGTGGGCTCCAACACCCAGCGTGAACGCACTCACACTTGAGAATTGCCTTCAAATACGAACATCACCAAGAATCAGACTCACGGAGACAGATGAAGTGGTTCAGGCAACCAAAAGAGACTGGCTCCTAAAAATACTGCAGTGATGAGAATACCAGCATCTCTAAAAACCACTGACAAATATTGCTTTTTTGACCTACAGCAGCCCCACAAGAATAACACGATAAAATAAAAGACCATTCCAAAAACCCCTCTTTGTAGGTTAGGGGTAAGGAAAAAAATAATACATCCATTGCAACATTTTGAGACCAGAGATGAACGCTGCCTAAATTCCCACTTATACAAAAGCAGATCGATAGAAACAGTTGTGGACTTAGCCAAAACTTCTTCATCTTACTCCATCTGGTATAAACTCTCCTCAGCAAAAGTATATCATTTGCTCGTGTCAGGATGCTGAAGTCTACAAAACCATCCTCAGCTTCAGACCTGTAAAGTCTTATTTTGGTTTTGAGGGCCTTCAAAGCTCTCCCTGTGTCAGTTTTACCTGCAAAGGTAGCCAGCATCCTAATCTTTATGTTCATATTTTATAAAGTAAAAGAGAACAGCTTTCAATTTAGGGACTACAACAGTCTCCAGCTGAAGAAAATTCTCACATTACAGTATGTTAAGAAGAATCTACTTCAATTGTGGTCAGTTGTCATGGAGAAAGAAGGAGGAGAGGGGGAAAAAGTATATTCCCATGAGAAAACCTTTCTCGTTTAAACATACACACACGCATGCGTGCACGCACGCACGCACAGTGCCAACTCCCCTCCTTCCTGCGCTTGACATTTTATGCAAAGTAGGTGAATCTGGAATGAGAGGTCATTTTAAAAAATATATTCATTATGCTATTTATGTACATAAACGCGGTTGTGTAAAAGTATAACAGGAATGCATTCACAATTGGTTTAAGTAATTTTCTCTTGGCAAACCACCATAAAAAACAGGGGCGTCATGGCGCCACCAGAATCCTAAATTGTGGTGGAGAATCATCAGTACACATGGCATTAATCTTTGTTTCATTGCAGGAGACACCCTTGCTTGCATTACTGGCCTGTCTCTTAAATCTAAGATGTTGTAACTTGAGTTTAAAATGACACCATAAATAAGATATACCCTTCCCCCCTCCTTCAGACAAAAAATTACCCACTTTATTAAAAAGACACATATTTCAGACAGTTTATTCCTGTTAGCATTCTTTATTGCCAAAGCACAAGGAAAGCGTAATACTAATGGGTTAATAATAGACCATGTAATCTTCAGTGTTCATGTTGGACATGATTCAGACTACTGAGAGACTTTTTAAATATATACATATAATTAGTTAACCCATTGGTATTACGTTCTTGTTACTTTGAATTGATCACAAGACTTTAGGGATCTCATTATACCATACCAGTTTAATATCTCTAGTGACTGAGGATGCTTAGCTGTCTTTTAATATCTTACTATTAAATGCTACTGAGTTTTTGTATCGTCTTTTACCTTTTCCCAAAATTTGCAGAAGCAGAGTTTTGTTAATGCAGTAGTTTAAAACTCTTTGCAAATATCTCTATAACCTGTGAACATTTTTAAAAATGTTCTACCAGATGAAATTCATGTCTTCCAAAGGAAGACTGTCTCTCTATTTTGGTGGAAAAATAAAAGACTGATAGCTTGGTAACACCCACTCAAGATAAAATAAGGATCCTGGAAGATTTCCTGTGGGGGTTAATGGAGGCCAGGCCAATGGTAACTGACCTTGAAGTCCCCAGATGAAGCTTCTTGTTTGTCCTCAGATTATTTATGTATTTTTTTTAAGGATTCTTTTTTTATGCAAACTTAACTTTGCCAACCCTGATGTGGTGAGAGTCCAAAAATGTCACTAATAAGAGCCACCTCTATATGTACTTAAAAAAAAAAAATCCAAAAACTAAATACGGAATTACATTTAGTTACTTTTCTTATATTCTATTTAGTACAGCTTTGCCAAAAACATGCTGACATTATTCAGAGATAGTACAGCAGCATAGCATTAGCATATTAAATAATTATCAGATACAAGTATTTTAAATGAAACTTACCCACAATGACACATGTTTAATTCAGATTGAGCCATGGTGTGCTTTTCCCAAAAAGTTATGTGGCTGTAACACTGTCTTAAAAGGCTATTATTCAAGGTACTTCAGAAAAAAAAGGGGAAAAAAAAGTGTTAAAGATCCATATACAGGGTTTCTGCAAATGAATATGATGTATTCCAGAAACAACATGCATTCACACAGACACTCAATAAGAAAGGGACTGTTTACTCAGTTTATAGCTTGAAAAACCACGAGGGACTGTGTTCCAGTATGGGAAATTTTAGTACAGTGCATTGTTAATACAAAATAAAAAGCAAGCCTGGGAAGTTCGGATTATATTTTTTGAAAACGCTTGTTTGGACCACTAAAAAAAATATTGCCTTCTAATGTCAAAGTATGAACAAATACTTTTTCAGACGAATAAAATCTGTAATCAGTTAGATAAGAGCAATATGCCTTTTTTTGGCATTTAATCAAACAATGAAATCACATACACATTTCCTGACACAAAAGACAAATGATGTAATAATCTGAAGGAGTTTCTCTATCTCCTTGGAACTTTGCATACTTGACTTGTTTTCCATATTTTGTGACTTTAAATGGTGGGAAAATTATATTAAAATGCTTGTAGCAGTTCCTCTAAACTAGCATCCTTTTTGTTTTATTGTATTTAATATAAAAGCAGCAATTATTTGATTTCAAAGTTATGAAAATATGTACCTTATGAGAAAACAAGCAATTTAAGCTTTAATTGGTGTCATTTTTCACAGAACTGGCAAGATTCTTGCATCCCTGGCATGTTGTTTTCTATAAAACTGCAGAGCTGCTTTCAATGAATGTTTTACGAATGTATAAGTTGTTACATGAAGGTATGTGAGTGGATGCCTGGAAATATAAGATTTCTGGGGGGATTTATTCACAAAAGATGCATTTCATTTCGTAGTGTATATACTGTAATTTTTCCTGAATATTCCTAATGTGCTTTGCTTCCCATTAAGCATTTCTTCCATTCTTGTATGGGAAGAAAGGGGAGGTATGTTAGAAGGATATTTTGCACAGGAGAAATAAAGATGGGGGAAACAATAGGAAAAAACGCTCTGAAAAAATTATTTTAACTATAGGCTTTATGTAAAATCAGACACTTAAATCTTTTTTTTTTTTTTTTTAAGAGAAAAGCTCAAATCATAATTTAACTTTCTTACATGAAGTGTATAATATTCACCTTCTTAGCTGGTGAGGGCATGTGTGTAGATGCATGATTTTCTTCTTTTATTTATTTATTTATTTTAACGGTACCTATAGGCCATGAATTGGAGGCATGTGACACTAGTTCCTGTACAGGTGCACCACAAGAGATAGTCCCAGCTCACCCGGCCTGCACGTGTCGTTCTCCAACCCCCTTGAGCAGGTCGAGGTATTACTGAAAACCTGAGATACGGCAGTAGCTTTTGTCAGAGGCAGGTCCTTATGGGAGCACGCCCATGGACTCTGCACCCCAAGGCTTTGCTGCTCTTATCGGTACCACCTTGCTGGCTCGTGGACCACCAGGCACCTCCGTCAGGATAGCGATCTGCTGGCCGGTCCCTCGAGGAATGCCCCCGTGGGTGGAAGCACCTGAGGAACGGCATCACGGCAGCCCGACCTGCAGCCCTGGCACCAGGGACTGGACCTCTCCTTGAGACGGTCCCTCATTTAGCGCGGAGACAGTGCCCACTATGGAACAAAAGTCTACAACACAAGGATGTCAGTGCTTTCTTTTAGCAATCAAACTCTCAGAAATGATATTAGCCCAAGAGAATTTTAACAAACAGGCCTTCAGTCCAGCCCATGGGACAAACTGGTCAATTCATTTACTCGAACAGGAAATTATTTCTTCCAGAATAATTACATTCCAGTAAAAATATATGAAAACCTCACTGTTGCCACTGGATTGGGACCCTGCCCTGTGCAATCGGTCATGCTTAAGGCTGTCAGTGTCTTGAAGACTGAGCATCTAGGAGACTGAAATACTTTTTCCTCTTAAAAACCGGAAACATCATGAGCTGAAGCATCACAAGCTACCGCATTTGGAATATCGGCACATCTCAGCCTCAGCCAGGAGGGCCCAGTTAGTGCTAAGCAGTTACTTAAGTGTTCATACCCGTTTTGCCTGTCATTTCTCTGTTCTAGATTATATTAGGTAGACACGAACACCTTTGGGTGACAAACATTTCTGCTTACCTACAAGCTTGTTGAAACTGGCAGTGAAATACCCAAATATAGTGGCAGACTCTTCCTCCTTTCATCTTCCTATCTACCTTCTACTATAATCCTTCTTATATCAAAACACCTAGTACTATGATTGTTTGTGACCGTTCCCTCTTCACACTTCAACATTTTAATTAAAAAGTAATAAAATACTTTAATTTGAGGTTTGTACATAAAAATACAAGTGAAAATACAAGTACATTGGGCAAATACTATTGAAATCTGAGCTGAAAGGCAGTTAGAGTAACTTTAACCACCTGAGAAACGCAATAATCACCCTGAAATGCACAGCCTGGAGTGTTTTATTGCCATTATAAACTGCAATTTATACATTAAAATAAGGAAAACAGTCAGACCCATCCATTTATGAGCTATAATAAATATGGTTATGACATCACCGACAACCAGTCACAAACTTCCAAATACATCCAGAGCTCTAAAGCAACTTCACGATTACCTTTTAAATCTGTTTTCTATCAGCACGTGTGTGTTTCTTGGGTGTGCATGCACACAACCACAGACCTGATTCAGCAATGGTGTCTTCGCGGGTGCAAAGGTCTGAGAGCAGCTCGCAACAGGCTTTGATTCTGCAGGCTCTTGGCCTAACTTCATTCAAAGACAAACCAAGACAAAACAAAAAATCCAGTCTTTAAAAGGTCCAGGGAACCATTCCTAAATATCTTATGTACTGCTTTTCTGTAACATCACCTTAGGAGTGATGTATTGGGGAAATGTTTAAAATGGCCAGTTATGGCTCTTCTGAAACCCTTCTGTTTGAGGGTCAATCCTTCTTTAGCTATTTACACTAAGGGGTCATACCCCCAAAAATTTAGCCTTTGCATGCTGCTTTGACCACAGTCACTTGGTTACTTTTGCCAGATTTCTCCTTCAAATACAGCCCCAACTTTTGTTCTTTCCACTGTTGCAAGTTTCTTAGGGGAGGAGAGTTTCTAAAATGGATAAATCATACCTCAGGGAATAAATCTTCTCTAAGAACAAACTAACAGGATAAGCCTGTAATAGAAATATAAATCAACCACAAAACTTTTTTTTTTTTTTAAGTGATTTTCTCTCAAAACCAGCAGTGGAAACCTTTCCTTCTGCAATGTTAAACCCCTTTCCTGACATAACTTGTCATGGTAACTCTGCCTTCTGGCTGCTGATTCATCTGTCACACGCACGGCAGCTTCATCTGAATCAAAGATCTTTTATTTCATCCTGGGACACCAATAACTTGGAGCAAAAATGTAGAAGACAAGATATGGTAGCAGTCACACACGGGCCTGATCCAGCAGTAGCTGCCAAACAAGGCCTCTAACAGCTGAAGAGGTTAAGATCAGAGGAAAACTGCTGGGTAAAAGCGGAAGGGAGCTGGGAGTCGCAGAGTGAAGAGCATCCATCAGTTTGGTCCCATGCTGTGTGGAAGACTGGCTGGAGGAAAACACTAGGGCTGACCTGTCTGGGTTACCATTGAGAGCAAAAGCCAAATACTGGGGGAGAAAAGGAAAGGCGCACATTGTGCTGGAGAAGACAAAGCCTTTGATATGCCTAGTTAAACATAAGGCTCTGAGATTTATTGGTACTGATCCTGCTATTTTATTTAATCAGTCCCCACTCAATCTATCTTGTTCTCCCTCTGTCCTATCCTTATGGTCCCGTGGTGACTGCTTTTCTTCTCCCCATGTTTTCCCTTAAACCAGTCAAATATCTTTTCTGCTGAAGGTATTCCTGAGTTTTCACACATCTATTCACAGGGACATGATCTAACCAAGAACTTATGTTCCGATCTCTTACCTTCCCTTATACAAGGATTGAATCTCAACCCTTTTAAGGCACTGGCTAAGCAGACAAACAGACTTAATAAAACACTGAAGTACATTGCGGTCAGCAAAGGTAGGATAGGATAAGGTCCTTTCACAGGCCTTCACAGAAGTTTCTTTTGCAGATACTTCTGAGTGCAAATAACAAGCATATCCTAGCAATCGGCAAGCCTCGAGACATTTGTCTTTACAATACTCCTTCAAAGTCGGTGAAAAGAGGACCATTTTTACCACTTTCTGGATGGAAAACTGAAAAATAGGGATATCGTAGTTTTTCCATGGTTGTAGAAGACATTTATGGCAAACAATTTTCAGGTGACTTATTCTATACTGCCTATAGCCAAACCTCAGAGCAGTGCATTAACAGCAAGATACACTTTCGGTCTGTTTTGTCTCTTGTCTCTTCTTCTTTCAAAGGAACATCTTGTTTGTTTATCCTTTGAGCACAGAGTGCTTTGTAAAACCTGAAATGTAAGAGCTGAGAGTTCCACCTTGAATTTGAGCCATGAAAGAAAAGCATAGAGCTCTTAAACTTGCCTCAGTGTTTTAAGGTAAGCCAGCAGAGAGAGCGAAGTCCAGATCCAACATGCTTATGGTTTTAATGTATCATATTACTCTCACAGCAACAGCCAGGGAAGAAATAAAAGGAAGTGTAACCAAGATCAAGTTTATCAGCCATTCCTATAAGAAGCAAATCTTTTAATTAACCAGAAACAATAGAAAAGGTTACTTGTCTTCACCACTGGAGTATCATCTCTTCAGTTCAGTCTGGTTCATCCAAATATCTGAGCCAAAGCTGAGGTTATGACTTATATCTCTGTGACTTTGCCTGCCCATCATTACAGGATATGTTCTCTCTTGGCAGTATTTGCAATTTTATGTTATCTTGAGCACCTTTGCCAGAAGCGCATTTCATTCCATTAACGTTTGCTTTCAATCAAGGAAGACATCAGTCAATCATTAGCCTCTACTGAAACACAAAACAAAGAAAAATTCCATGCCTGAAATGGCTCCTTTTTTCAGCTGTACGACCCTACACTACATCATGTCACTAATGTCCCATGAAAGCGCAGAGAAGCCTTCAGAGCTTGGCAGCAAACCCCGTGGCAGATGAAAAGGTTTTGTAGACAAAGGATTTGCTCGATTACAGAGGAGGGACTGGGGTAGGCTACTGGGGCTCACGTCCATTGCAAGGGTCACCATGAAACAAAGCTCAGCACAGAAGGATCACCAGGAGATATCAACCTCTACAAAACTCTTCCTGGCATAGGATTTTGCCAGTTGGATAAACTTGGGCCAGATACTAAGGAATTTTTTTTCTTTCATTTTAAACATATGTTAATATTTGAATGTGTTCATTTTGGATAAGTCGAAAGGATTTGGATGACATACTGCTGATGGGGGAAAGGAGAGAGAAGCAAATATTTTAAAATAATTAATCAACATCGGTAGTTAGTAAAATTCTTCTGGGAAGATGGTGAGAGGAAAGGACAACACAGAAGATTTTTCATTTAATATTATACTTTCTCTAGCCTTCATTGTGTTTCGAAACAGAATGAAAAATACGTACATTTTAAATGTCAGCAACTTAGTGTCTCCTGGTGTTTATAACTGAGCTAAGGCAGAGAGAGGACCAGCCAAGCGAGTGTTGCTCTTTATGTGACACTGTATGTACATATATGTACATACACACATACATACACACACACCAAAAGGCTTCTGAAACTTATTTTTGTCATCTCTGTGCTCCCACCTTTTTTCAGACAAAAAAAAGGTCATTTAAATAATGTCCTATTTCTAAAAAAACTCATAATACAAATGGGAAATTTGAAGAATGATTATAAATATTGATATCTGTTTGTGTCTACAGGTATATATATTCTCCCAGGAAAATAAATCTTATTCTATAAAGTGGAAATTTACTTACCATTATGAACTGGCATAAGCACGTACAAATCTAATATAAAATAATTGTTCTCACTTTCATCAGAAAATGATTTGTTAGGTGGAAAGAACTTTTTATTGCTGCTTACTAACATTTTCATAATTAAATTATTTATCAATTCAATGTATGCTAGATATCTAAGCATTTGTAGACCTTCACTTACGTATCAGTAACACACATTCTCTTGCCTCATTTGTTTTTGAGAAAATCATTAATTTACAATAAATGCAGTGTGTGATCTAAAATTCAGAATATTTGAACATTTCATGATAAACAGTTGATAAACAGGGATTAGTCTCTCTCAAAACACTGAGATACTGAACATCTCAATATTTGTTATGTTATTTGCTATTTGAACTGCGTGTTCCACCACTGTAGTGCTCTTGTTCTTTGATTAGATGATCTAAGCTTTATAAGCAGGTGGCTACTCTGATTAATTTGCTTTGGCTTTGCTTTTCTCTAAGGGATAGTGGAAATACTTTAGCTAGTGCAAATGACAAGCTATGAGAGGGTGGAAATCAGGCCTACAGATTGACAAGAAATTTAAGCCTTTTCTCGTGCCCAAGAGCAAGCACTCTATATAGTTTAGCATATGGAGCAACAAGTTAAAATGTCTAGCCTTTTTCTTAATAAGGGGGCAATAAAACAGTGAAAGCAAAATGTATTTATTTTTAACTCTGAATTCAAGCCTCCCTTTTCAAGACCTCCAATGAAAATGAATCTGCACAATTGTAAACCAAGCTCTAATTGTGCAAAGACTTATTTATCTGCTTAGCTATACCCTGCACAATTTTCATCAATAGGATTCATCATGGGGCTACTTGGAGACATTAACGCTAATTAAACACAAGCTTAAAACTCTTTGCAGGATTGAGACCTAAATGACTTCAATTTCCACGAGAAATTATTTTCATTTCATAACTAAAGCAAATTTTTGCTACTGGCTTGGAATCTGATCTCCACTTAAACGTATGAAGATAAAAACTTCACCAGTGCAAGTGTTTCCAAAAAGCCAACAGCAACAGTGAAAACATTTGGATTTGAATTTCTAGGTAAGATTTGGTTTCTGATTTGCTGTTTTCACTAATGTTGTTCACCATTCTTCATTATTGCTCTGACTCCACTCTTAGCTGTAGATGTGGTTTGACTAACGCTTGTCTTGGTTCTGTGTCTTATGGTCTGCTAGGAACCTGTCCAAAATGCCAACAATCACCTGTGCTGCAAAGGTACCTCTTGGATCTGAGTCCTTGCATGGCAGTAGGTCTAGTGCAGCGTGTGTGTCCCCGGTTCTTACTTGTTTCCCCAAGATCCTGCATGGAATGGGATCTATCACTCCACCTTCCCTAGCAGGTGTAGGCCATGCTTGCACGCTTCAGAGAGCCCACCTGACCCAGCAGCTCCTAACCACCAGCACAGTCCTTTCCGAGGCACCCTTCCAGCACTGACGAGGGAGGATGAAATGGCTCAAGGGAAGGCCACTACCTTGCACAGAGCGATTGAATCCCAACGGGAATTCAGAAAAAAACTTATATGCTACAAACTCCTAATAATTAGCATCTCTACAGTGAGGCAGTGTATCCTATTTAAGCAAAGTTGGGGTTTGCTCTCCATTATGCACATATATTTTGTTTACCATGGGCAGTCCCAGAGCTCGTTCTGGAAAGTTACCAGTTTTGGTCCATGACCAGCAAGTGTTGAAAAAGTCAAGAAGAAGAGAGAAAAAGATTCAATACTACACACACACACACACACACACACTACTGTATTCCCACGGGGTCTCCCTTAAAGAAAAATACAAAAATCTGTATGAGGATGTTCCTGAGTGTAGGCATTGTGCCTTTTTTGAGGTCAAATTCATGTTTCTCACAAGTTTGAGGAGGAGATACTGGACTCATTATCAGTTTTCTGCGGTTTAAAATCCAAGAATCACTTAGCCAGCTATTTCCCTGGGACTGTCAACCACAGCAGAGAAACACATCTTTGGACTGAAGCAATTATACTACTCACAACAGTAATGTGGGATTTTTTTGGAGAGTAGGGAAGGAGACTAGTAATCCCCTTACTAAAGAAGTACTGCGGGGTTCAATAGTAACAGCCAAAGATCTTACGTGATTATAACATATTTCAGACCATTAGTGTAAACAATTTTATTTTTTAACATTTTTTTTTCCCTCAGAATATACGCACTTCCAGCGGGCCTTTTCCAAGGACTTTTCTAAAATGGCATTGTCAAGCCAAGGCCAAAAACTTGATATATCTACTGAGATTGAATATAAAAATACTGCTGTTTATACTGACAACACGTCTAGGACGTCTAACCATGCCCGGAGCTGCTGGTGCCCCAACGAGCTTGCGGCCCCGAACGCGATCAGGAGCCCAACGAAACCGTATGGCTTTAATGGCGAACGGAGGAGGCTCGAGCCCTGCCGCCAGCGCAGCCCCACCGTTGCCGGCCTCTGCGCAGAAACAACAAGCGCGGGCTGTTTGTGCACCCTTATTCGAACACCGTTTGTACTACTGCAGTACTATTTTGAGTATTTTGAGTTCTATTTTGAGTATGTGAATACTCTGCTGCATACATAATCCAGGAAGTGCAACATGAACCAAAATATCCCTTCAAAGAGGTTTCTTTAGCCTCTTTTCTGAAGCTGGATTTAGATGATCAGACGGCTCCCCTGCCATGCCCTTCCACAGTGCACCCTGTTACCTCTGCATCGCCACCAGCTCTGGGCTCTAAAGCCTTCTGGCAGGCCTCAAAATACAAGAGTTGCTCAAAAATACTTTTTTTTTTTTGGTAATCAAAAGTAATTGAGAGAGTGGGAGCGTTTGCTTGCTCTTTGTTGTGATTGTGCTTCATATATATGTTTTTTAATTTCTCTACATGGGGAGTCCGTGAGGAATAATAAATGTTTACATTTTAAAAAATGGAGAGCTGAAAATTTCATGCTGCAAGAGTTTTAAGGAATGCAAGGGTGTTGCTCTTGTTACAGAAGATGACAACCTCATCCTTTTCCAAGGACTGCCTAAAAAGAAGGAAGGGGCCTGAAGGACATTTGAGCTAGAGACAGGAAAGGACAGAGGATGCCCATCGTGTCTGAATTTGATCTTTCTAAGGCATAATTACAAGGTAAGTTTCTGCAGCAATAACCAATAAAGCACAGCACCAATTTCCTCTTCTCTCTACTTAGTCTATATTCCTGTATCAGTGAGGCCTAGTGTTCGTGCGTGCAACCTTATTATAGCATTTAACTACAGTGCCTGCCTTGCATTTCCAAAAAGGAAATTGGTCTTCAAAAATTTACACAGCAGCCAGAAACTCCAAATAGCATTCTTATAGTAACATGCAGTAGCATATTTCAGGCCAACTAAACTTACTCAGCCTTCCTCTTTATGTTTACAGCATGCTTCAAATAGTTTTCTAAGAGCCCAGAAAGTAAGCAGCAGACGTAGTTTGTTTATTGAAAATTCACCCTTTTAAATCTTAGAGTTAATGGACATATTTTATGTGGTTGATACTCCATGTACGATACATACGTTAACAGACAAAATTACCAATATTAAGTCAAAGAGGTATGAAAATAAAATATATACACTGATAAAATAAAAGCAAACGTGAAAGGCTATTCAATTCATTTTGTTTTCTTCTGCTAATTCTAGGCTACTTTGTTACTTCTATAAAAGACAAAAAGTAAAAAGCACCTCCAAAACTGTTTTAGAAGTTATAAACAGAGCCATGCAAAATGTCTTGTCCTGCTCACGGGCAGCACGGCACATCTTTGCCTTGGCACCTTATAGCACCTTGCCTACGTTCTCCCTTTTAAGTAGAGGCTGCAGATGGGCTACACCGCTATTTCAACGGTGAGCAGAAAACCAGCATTCAAACCAAAAATACCAGCCTACAAACCCATGCAGGTGCCTACCTTCACCTCGGGATGAACGCATTGCAGATCTAGAGTTGTCACCACACCACTCGCTCTGCTCACGTTTCACAGCACACGTGTTTCGGTGGTGGGACGTCTGGTGGCAACATACGATACCGTAATGTCAGTCTTTACTTTTGCTAGCATCCAAGGACCTTGCGATCAGGCTGAACACAGCAACACTGATGGCTTAGTGCAACAGAGCAAAACTGTTTTAAAATCTATTTGTACACACAGAAAATAAACATAAAATGGCAACAAAGCTGAGAAATAGCATGCATTACCAGAGAGATCTTCCAGGTTATGACCAGGTTTTCATAAAAGGTCCCCCCATATTGCATGGAGACGAGCCACTAAGTTCATACCTTAAGGAAGCTGTACTGTTTTAATTCACGTTACAGTCGGTTACCTTCCCACACCTAGGACAGTGTTTGAACCAAGATCTAACAGGAAACAGAAGATATCTGCACATCACACACTGCTAAAATTCTGGATTGATTTTGTTACATTTCTAAAACCTGAGGGGAGTTTTCCAACCTTTGAGTCTCAACAACTTTTAACGGCATTATAAGTCCATCTACAGTTACATAAAATAGCATATATAGCTTCTATGATTTGTGGACATGCCATACTTGACCAGCTTCAATATAAAGTAACCTTTTTAGAATAGACAATCATATTTTCCCTTTTTTTTTTTTTTTTTTTTTTTTTACTAAGATAACTGTTCCTTAGTCATGATATAACCATGATGACTGTGAAGCCAAAAAACTAGGAGAGCAACAGCAAGATGTTTGTAAAGTAAGCTACTTTTTGAAGATAATTTTTACTTAGACAAGGAGAAAAAAGTCTGAACGAAGTAAACAATTTAGTTCTTAATCATCGGCATAAGGGCACTTTGCATAGACATTTTCTGTCACAGGTCACCACATTCATTGGATTTGAATTGGTTATAGGGTTTTAGATTGAATTTCCCCAATGAAAACAGTAACTGGCAAACAGTACTGGTAGAGCCTATGAAGAATACAGCCAGCTGAGGTGAGAATTAGCATTATTCTGAAGCTACTCCTATACCCAATCTATAGGTCAAGATCCGGTTTGCATACGTACAGCTAGCTGTAGTAAAGCATAAGTTTTACTAAGGATTTCAGCTGATGAGAAATGATTTAGCTTGTGGAATTTCTACAAGAAAAAGCAGCAAATTTTTGTACATTAGGTCAAAGGATTTTTTTTGTTTTGTTGTTGGTAGTTTTTTTTTTTTTTTATCACCCTCCTCATAGCTTTGATTCTAGATAATACAGCATAATGCACCAATACACTATAACAAATTTTCTCTGCTTTAAATATCGCTCTCATTCATACCGTGATTCAATTTAAAGAATCATTCAAAGATAAATCTAAATAAATAACAAGCTAGCTTTCAGGCAAACAAATGAATTTGCATTGTTTTATATTCACCATAAATATTTCACTTAATTACTGAGGTACTATGTTCAGAAACACAAAACAACATTATAAATTTATTAGCACTGTCCCTGCTGATTTTACAGAAGTTCTGTGGAATGCAAAAGCCAAAAGTAGAAACAGGCTCCAGAGCACAACCAGAGCAACGCACGCTCGATGCAAACGCTAAACTGGATTGACACACTCTGTTTTGCTCTCTGTGTAATTTCCACAACTAAAGCTTTCCGCCTCCAATCAGGTGTTATCCCCGTCAGTCTCAAAATCAAGGTCAACTAAATCCTTTGCCTTCCGCTGATTTTCAAAACCTAACTTCGGCTAATTCGGTATCACCCTGCAAATTACCACAGGCGTTATTTCCCCCCCTCGGTGCAAAACTGTTAAAACGTGAAAGGATGTAACGACGTTTTTCAAAGGTTTAGCAAGGTCAGCTCTGGGGGGGAGTGGGCGTGAGCATGGGGGGAAGAGAAGAAAAGAAGTGCTACCAAAACATAACAGCTCCAGTATGTAGCACTTATCATCAAAATTATTTAAGTTCTTTTAATGGTGCTAAAGGCTAGGAAAAATATTTTTAAAATGTAAATATGTGGGCCTTCTAGAAGAAGTTATTCTTCTTTGCAGACCACAGTATTTATAATTTTCAGAAAATCTTAATCCCACAGGAAACATATACTAGTTCATCTTATTTTTAACCTAGCACTGGATTTAACATGAAATGCAGGGTTTTTTTACTAGCAAAAAGCCTATTTTTATTTGCTTATAATAAATTAAGATTAAATCTGAAACAGTATGAGCAAACTGATTTAAAAACAGTTGTTTTTTTTTTTAAACCTTTGAAACAACTTCAGATGTAAATAAAATTGTGGATATCACATTTCCCTGGGGATTAAGCACTCTTACTGTTCAAATGTCATTAATTACCCTTAATGCTGTTATGAACTATTTGGAGATTACCATTATTAAACTGTAGGAGTATTTCTTAATTCTTCACCAGAAAGCCACAGAGTAAGCAGAGTCTATCCTCCCCCTGCCCACCCCCTCGCTGAAATAACAACAGCCTAGAGGAATTGCATCTAAAAAAGAAAAAGTCAAGAGAAACAGCGGCAAAAGTACTGTGCTTGACTAAGCGGGATGCACAGAGAACAGCTCGGGTTTAAATCATATTCCGTTTTATAAATGCAGTATCTAGGTCTGGTGCAGCCCGATTCAAGCAGCCGGGTTTCCCCGAGCAGCCGGGGAGTCGACACAAATCCCTCTAACACAAGTTGGTCGTCTTTAACACGCCTGTTTTGGCAACGCTGGAGAACAGCTAAGATCCCCCCGCCTCCCCAAAACGAGAACGTCACTCGTACATCACTACGAGGGACAAGGAGGCATGGAGACCGCGGGCGAGCACCTGCCTGCGTCCCCTGCAGCGCTGAGCTGCCCCAGCTGCAAGGCAGCTACGACTGCTAGGCAAGCACCCACCAAGCGCCCAAACTGCCCGCGCAAACCGCAGGGACCTCCTCCAGGCTGAGGACTAGACAGCCGGGTGTTATGAACTGCGGCTGGCGTTTGCAAGCGGCAAATACAGGGTTTTTTTTTTTAAATAGAACTTTAAAAAACAAAACAAAACAAAAAACCTCAAGCAGCCACGCGTGGCCCAAACCTGCGGCCGACGAGCGAACCGCAAAGTCCTCCCTGCTTTTAGAAAAAGTGATTTTAGAGCTTTTTTCAATGCTTCAAAAAACATTCACTAAGACGCAATATCGATGGTATACACTGGATTTGGTATCAATATATTTGACACTTAAAACTTAAGCAGCATACGCGTTTTGCCCTTTCCTCACCCTACTTTTACAATACATTAACCCAATAAGAATTTTATCATACCCAACGTATGTCCCCCGACTTTTCCTCTGAATAACCCCTGAGCGAGGAGGTGCGTTTGTTCCATTATAGAGGTCACGTGCTACTATTACAAGTCAAATGCTCATCTCCTCTTCCAAGAGGAATGATAATGCTTAGATTCATGTTTTGAAGCATACATTTTGCATTTTTGTTATTATTCGAGACGTATTTTTGTATTTAAATACAGGCCATCCTTTTTACAAGTATATATTTAAAATCTCACGCAATAAATTTTGCTACTGGTAAATTCAGCACTGTCAAACAACAGAAAGACGGAGCGTAGCTGAAGGGAGACTTTCTAACGAACACTTGAAAAGAGGAGAGCGGACAAACCTTCCGTGTTCAGGCACTTCTGCTACTGAAGGAACAACTTAAAAGCTTTAAGGCACCCTTAACACGCTCTCTACCCATTGCTTATGTGTTAGCCAAGCTACTCAGGGGTTGCCCAATCGCAGTTTTATTAAGCAAAGGAAGAAGGGTGCTTCTCCAGAGAAACCGGCTCTTGAAACAGCAGCAGATCTCCGCTGGCCCATCTTGTTGGCTTGCCTTTCTAGCTCGCCCTGCCTCTTCCCTAGGGGAGTCCCCCACCTACGCCCCAGCCGGGAGCCCCGCAGGTCTCCTTCGGTGCTTTAAGGGGCCAGAAGAGTTGTGAGGTGGGACGGCCGTTGCGAGTCACCTCCAAGAGCGTCAATAAGGGTCATACTCTGGGACCATCTGCCACGAGGCTGGGGGAGGGGGACGCCGGCAAAGGGAGAGCCAAAAAGCCGCGGCCGGGTTCGCGGAGGTGGGAGCCGAGTCCCAGAACGGCCGTGGCAAGCGCGAACGGCCCCAGCTGGAGGAGGGAGCGCGCTGCGCAAGAGACGACGGGGCAAGAGCCCTTCCCTTCGCCCGTCAGACCGGCGCATTGCAACCGCCCCACAGCACGCGGCTGGCTCTCGGCACGCCGCTGAAAGGTAGCGCGGCGCTTGGGCTCCGTTACGAGTTATTTCGGTACGGAACGTCTGGCTTTTTTATGGTTATTTTAATTGGTGACAGCGCTCACTGCTTAACGCGCTCGGTCTGGCGCTGATGCTCTCTCGGGCCCTGCATCCCCATCCTGTGGCACGGCTGCTTTCTCGGTCTCCTCAGACGTTGCTGCCCTGTTGCAGGCGTTGTCTGCCCCTCTCCGGGCAGCGCCAATCCGGGGGCTAACACCGCCACACTTCGTACGCCGCTGCCTGTCCAGAGACCATGACAAGTCGGTAAATGCAGAAAGCTTTAGAACTAGACTATATTCAAAAGGCTTTTTATTGTTTTGTTCAAAACCAAGATTATTGCAAAACAGTCACTAGCAGCTCGGTTCCTTTGTGTATAAAACTGGTATTGCATCAAAGAGCTTTTGGACGTCTAAGTCTGACGAGAGACTGTAAGTTACATACCTTTAAACCATATTTCTTTCAAGCACCTCAGAGAATTTTACTACCATTAGCTATCTTTAATTTGCAATACTTCTAGGAGAAGGTAATTATCATTCTAATTTTATAAGCGAGGCAAGGAGACTTCAGTGTTTTGCCAAAAAATAAACAGAACAACAGCGGTAACAAAAGCAACATCTCTTGCCCAGTGACTTAAGCGCAACTCTTCCCAGTCCGCCACGCAACCGAAGTCTAAGTACGCTTCAGATCCAGGGCTGGCTTGCTTTGCTGTGCATGCGGCACGCAAGACAGAGCCTCTACACGATTCTTGTCATTTTTCCCTCATTCATCCAGAGGACCAGCTGCCAAGCTCACCGGTGCTTACCAGAAGACTTGTCTTCCCCCTCTCTGTAATTCGGATGGAAGAGCAGTCGTGGGTTAGTAAAGAGAGCAACTTCTCTCCCTTAAACTTAGCAAAGGAGGAGGTCAGCTGAGCAGCTACCTCTTCCCAAGGTGGTAAATAGGAGACATCTATTTTGCCTGCTGACTCCGGAGAGCAGGGGTAGCTTGCAGGTTAAGCCCTGCAGCCAGGTGGCTTGCAGGGTTAGGAACATACCACTTCATATGAAAGTCTGTCTTATACCCACTTCACTGGTGACCGACTTTAAGATTTATCGGAACCCAATCCTGATAGCCAAGAAAAAGCCAGACTGCCTTCTTCCTCCAGGCTCTTCACAGCAACAACCTGGTTCTTCCACCACTCCCACATGAGGCCACCTCCTTGGTCCACTCCCACCTCTTTCCCACAAGCAGTACTGTTATTCAGCTGCCCTAGCACACTACATTTAAAAAAAAAAAAAAAAGTATTTCTCTTCCCCCAGATTAGAGTTTAAACACACCAGGAAACATTGCAAGCCAAGAGACACTACCTGTGGGGGAGATAACAGGCTATCAATCATCTGCCTATCTTGGGGCCAGGTTTTGGAAAAACTGAGGGATCCTGAAGCTGGGAGCCACTGTCTCTCCTAGATGTGTCCTTCAAGATACTGGGGCTCACAGCCATCAGCCCTGCTTCACGCTACTCAAAATCAGTGCACATGCTATGCTTTGCAGGAGCGTTTTAGGTTGCTAACCTCCAGCGTCAGTCATGGAGAAAGGGCTTTCCTTTCATCCCTGCAGGCAGCCTTTTGAAAAAAGGCCAAGGAATAATTGCAGGACACGGGTGACTCACTGTTTCTTTCAGTGGAAAGAACCTCTGCTGTCCAGTGCTCCCCTTCTCCCACCTGGCACCACCGCCGAAACCACCACACCGACGAGTGAGGAGGTTACGCAAGTCTGCCGAGTTCAGCATATTAACTTACAGAAGACAGGAACAGTGGGAAAGTACTGCCAGCTAGACTGCATCAAGCTTCGCTGTCCCGTTGGAAAAATAGGTCAAGCTTTTCCAAGGTGACCGTCAATTTTGGATGTCCAACTTCAGATGTGTTCAAAAAAAAAAAAAACCCTGATTTTTTTGGAAAAATCACTAATTGCCTGTCTTAGGGGGATGTGGGAGAGGGAACAAAGCAAACAGGCAGCTGCATCTTTCAGGTGCTTGCAATTAAGCACTCCAGAAAAAAATGAATTACCTTGAATCATAAGCCACTGAAAAGAAAAAAATCTCAGCCACTTTGTGCAAAAAAACAACTGAGGAAACCCCACGGGTAATAAGGAGTCAGAGCTCACAGGAACACAGCTCTCAGGACGCATGTGCGCTTCCACTGAGGCAGGGAGAACAATTGAATTATGAGGAGCTCTTAAGCAAGTAAAGTAAACATCTTTTGGCAATTTAGTGCTACACTTTGAAGCCGGGCTGTGTCATACAAATGGTGAAATAGCACGGACACCCTTCTGCTGGCTAGTTTGTTTAACATGGTGAGTAGGGAGTTTTCTGAGCGCAGCACTCTTTTATGAGCTCGCTAGCTGGAGGAGGGAAAGTGTGGAAGAAGCAGGAGATGGATGTTTAAGCAAGCTCTAGCAGCTCGGAGACTATTTGAAGCTGCTGCCTCACCGAGCGAGCTGGAAGGGTCTGCTGTGGGAATCCTGCGGCACGTCGCAGGCTGCCATCGCCAGCCACTGCCACCGCGGGAACCCGCGCGGAGGCAGGAGAGGGAGCGAGAGGTATGGGGTGAGGGGACGAGGAGAGGCACATGAGCAGGGTTTAATTGCTATAAATATCAGGAATCAAATCAATATGTCAAGATGTGTGTTCCACTTTTCACATATAGGCAGCGTGTAAATGAGAAACGGGGAGAGAGAGGGAGGAAGAGCTAGAAAGAAAAAGGAGAGACTACTAAAGAAATAAGCCCCCCTGTACAGACAGCCTGACGCCAGATGGCTTCTTCTAATAAATATTCAACCTTAACTCAGTTCCCATGTAACTTTGTTGTAAAGCTGCCAGCACACCCACACAGATCTGGGCCAGCAAAATGATTACAGTAGTACAAACAAAATAGTGCAATAGAGGAAACAGGCAGACAGGGTCCTGTATACAGAAAGACAGAGCTGTAAAGATGTGAGTTGATGAACCTTTAGATTTAATACTGAGAAACTTGAAATAATGGCTTGGGCAGAGGGGAGAAAAACCTTTAGGAAAAGAAAAGCAGACTTATTTTTTCCCCCTCACTGTTGCCTTTGTTGTTGGAAATACACAGAACATCCTTCTGTAAAGACAGCAAACGGGGCACTGTAAATCAACTGCTATTCTGCATATTTTCTGTATTCAGCTGCAGTTCGGATACCTTGACTGAAGCCACAGTCCAGCTTAAATTTCCGTCGTCAGTTGTGCTCTTACAGGCACAAGTTAAAAAGGAAGATTTTCTTTTTTTGTATGACATTTGTTATATTAATTGGGAAGACAGAGGAGATTTGGTAATTTTCTTAAAACCTCTGGCTCAGTGCTCAAAAACATGCAATTCACTTGTGAGAGTGTTTTTTGCCCCAAGCTCTTTAATTTAAAAATTGGATTATGAGATCTGAGTATCAGAACACACCATGTTGGCAACTCCAAAACTATTTACATAGGACCCTGACCAAATTCACAATCTAGTGCTAGTATTAAGAGAAAAAGCAATGAGAAAGGACTCGCTTTTCAGATATGCGTCTATTGATAATTTGAAGCAAGAAAAAAGATCTAGTTTACAAAATTAAAAAATCCTAGGGATTTATAGCGCTAAGTGCTCAGATCTGTTTCATGAGGAATGCCTCACATTTAGAACCAGAAAAAACGTGCGTAGCCTGCTCAAACCTTCTACCTGCAGTTAAGGTGGTTATTTAACAACCCTTTATGTGCCAGCAATAGGTCAGGTAGTGAAGATTACGCATTCACTTTGATTGAAAAAGTGCCAACACGAGGCAAAGCTTTTCTTTTTTGAGAATCCAGCCTTTTGCTGTTATAAACTAACTCGTGGTGCTCCTAGAAGGTAATTATTTTGGGTAATACAGAAGAGTATAAATAGAAGTAATAGGACAGAATTTAAAAAAAAAAAATCAAAAAAGTAGGCTGAACGTCAGAAAACATTTCCTGGTTGCGAGTTTCCCTCTGCAAAGCAGATCGACAAGGAGATGTAGTAGGCTGTAGAGTCAGGCTTTCACCACTTCCCTCAGGAGATTGTCACTGTGGAGGTTTTAAAAACAAAGCTGAACTCAGCACTAGTAAACATGCTGCAGGGAATAACCCTGCATCGGGCAAGAAATGGACAAGATCAATTAACAATCTCTTCTATGCCTAATTTCTATTATTTTTGACTGCTGCAAAGAAAACTTTGCCAGAGAAAAGCCCAAACCTTATTTTCTCCCCTTTCTTTTTAAAACAAAACAGACTATATCACGTTGCAAGCTCATGTCTGAATTTCAGTTCATTACGACTGCTAAGTCTCCTCCACCAGTTTTGCTCGGCTTGCCCTCTATTCCCGCTATGACTGAGAGGTACTGGAAAGAATTTCCTGGAGAGAGGGGCGGGGGGAAAAAAAGAAAAAAAAAAAAGGAAAGAAAGATCTGAATCTCTCATTTCTGATCTTCCTAGGCCCCTTTATAATATTCATCTATTCTGAGTAGTGTTTTACACTTCCTTCCCACCCACCCCCATTATAAATCAGCTGTGAATTGCCTCCTTGTGCTCCAACTTCTGCAGCCTTAAGGTACATATTACAATTCTATTATTATCCAAAGCATGATAGCATCAAACGAGGCGAGCAGCCAGATGATCCCGCGCAGGCATCTCAGTAAGTTCCCTGCCTTAAGAAATACACACCTTTTGTTTACGGCTAGTAGGATGAAAGCAATGTGATCTATCTGGACACAAATCTGTCAGCCTTTGGGAAAACACCACTACTAAAGAACCTAACAACGCGTCTCCTCAGTACTGCTTACCGCAAGCACATCAAACAAGTCCTTCATTGACTATGCTGGCTTGAAGTTCAAGATATTTTATCCTTACCTTAATAAACCAAGCCTACAATGCTGAAAAATCCCCATATAAAGCTTAAGGGTTCAGGGTCACCATTCAGACTCCTCCGGCACTAAGTAGCAGAGCTTGGCTGTGCACACAGATTTGGACCTAGACGAGGGCTAACTTCAGAACCAATTTAAATTTACTCGTGCGCCTTTTGTTACTTTCTTAAATATAGGGGCATCTTGTGAGAATGAAACACATGCATTTCTTCCCCGCGGAGAGGCAGAAAGATCAGCCCATGGCTAACAAATATTTCTCTGTGGGCTTGGGTGCCACAAAGTGGTGAATGTACAGTCATCACACAGAACCCTGTCGGATCAACAGGCAGATTCTGATTTTTAGATCAGCTCTATCCAGTTAAAAAAAATGCTATTATTATATCTATTATTTATATATAAATATATCTATTATTTGGTTCAAGAGAAGAAAGAGGAAAAGGGAAAGAGGGAGAGGAGTAGGGAGAAATTAAATAGCAAAGAGAGGCTGGAAGAAAGAAAGGTAGAGCCAGCAGGCTCTGCCTGCCTGCTCTCCACATCCTGCTCTGCGTCCTCTCCTTCCCTGCTCCCATCCCTCTCTCCAGATGGGACACGGCAGTAGTGGCAGGGCTTCTCTGGTAGGCAGGGCTGGAAGCAAGCTGCGCTTCCTTTTCTTCTCAGCTAAGCAGCAGAATAAATCATGTAGGCAGTTTAGCAAGGAAGGAGGTGATCTGGGGGCCCTGGGAACAAAAGGGAACGAGCAAGGAGCTTTGCTACGCTTGAAGGATCCCAGGTTGTAGGACTGGGTAAGAGAAAGAAGAGAGCATAGTACCCCAAGAATCACCTTGGACTGTACACCTCTAAGTTGGGGGGTATATTCCCCCATGAAGGTCTTGGCCACATCCCTTCCCCTCCTCCTCCTGCTCTGTAGCAGGTAGGTCCGTTTGGCCCATGACCTCCCACTCACTAAAGTTCAACAGTATCACAGTATTCAATGAAAACACCATATTATGTGAAAGCACAAAAAGCAGTAGCGTTACTGCCCCAGCGAGGTGCTGGCTGGTGTCAACTTCTTCGTTTCCTTAAGCAACCTGGGATTAAAACTTTGCTACCGGGGCAGCTTCTGTCCTGCAGCTTCAGGGGACCTGCCTACCCAAGAAAGCACTACACAGCAGTACACGCCAGCGCGCTCAGCCCTCCGCATCAAGCGGTGAGATTTTGTTAGGAAGGTGTGTGGCCAGGTAATTTATGTTTGCACAGTGCAACTCCCATCACACCAGCAATAGGTTTCTTCAGAGCAGAGTATTTAACTGGAATAGCAGCAAATCTCAGTATAAGAGTCAAAGGGAAAAAGTCAAAGATGACAAAATTGATCTTAATTTTTTTTTTTTTTTTAATAAAATTGTGTTGTCTCAGAAATGCGAACAGTGATTTTGGACATGAGACCAAGCAGAACACAGTGTTGATGCTCTCAGCCATTAGTTTATAAATTGAATAAGATAGATGCGTTCATTCATATGAACTAATGTAGTTCTTCTTATGAAGGCTTCATATTATACAAATCCATTAGCATATTTACAAATTAATCTTCCCTTAGGAAGAAAAAAGATCAAAGATTTACAGAAGGAAGTGCTTTATTACTTTTAAACTGCCTTTTTTCTTTTTTCTTTTTTTAAGAAAGAGAAAAAGAAATGAAGGGAAATTATGTTGAACCATAAATGTTTCTTTACGACTACAGTACAGCAGCTTTGTGGGAGATTTAAATTTACTAAAGGGCAAGGGGGACTTTAAGCCATCTATATGAGTTCAGTATTAAAAAATATATATACATGACAGGTGCCCATATAAGTTCATACAGTACAAAATATTCCATAAATGAGCTCATTTATCTGAGTAATTTAAAAAGAGCTTCTGCACAAGGGGAGATATTTAGTATGAATTATAGTCAGTTTACCTTTCATAAGTTTTTTCATCATTTCCCATACCTCCTTTGGTGCTACTGAAAATATCTGTAGTTATCAAGTGTTATATTCAACCTTGCTATTCCCTATTCCCAGGAAAGCCCTACTGGTGAAGTGACTCCATGTTCTTTTCAAGATATGTAGTGTATAAAACCCTGCATGCATGATTGTTCCTTCATCATAAACTCCAGATAAAACAAAATCAGGCTAAGAAATCCTTTATCTAAGCAAATAGCTTCAGTAGTAAAGAATATTACAGGTGAAAATCAGTAGGTTCATCCTCATAATTTAAATTCTACTCTGTTGTAAAAAAATCCCTCTTAAGATTTTCGGAACAACTTTGTACTACGGCTGAAAATACAGAGTAGTAGAGCAGCAGGGAAATGCAATGAGATGCAAACCTTTAATGATTTATTAATAACCACTTTCTAAGACATTTCCAGCTACTAAAGAGAAATCAGAACACTAAATACATTAAGATCTTCAGAGGAAAAGAAATCTACTAGAAAGTTATAAAAATAACAGCCTATTTCCAAGGTGGGGGGAGAAACCTGATAATCTAAATGTATTTTAAGTAGAGCTGATCCTGTTTTCAGACATAAGGCTGAACTACATGACTTCCTAAAGCCCTTCCAGAAATCAGTTTTGCACTTCTATGACAAAATTTTTGAAGATCTTTTGCAATATCTACTGTATTTTTAAGACTTTAGAATGCATACCAAAAGAAAACTTGATGGATTTTACAAAGGCTAAGGTTAAAATCCCATTCCTCAACAGAATGATTCTCATTTTCTTGTGATCATTGCACCTTTTCAAGTATAACTTCTTCCAATTCTTTAAGCTTCCTGAAAAATTATGTTATATTTAAAAGGACCAGTACCTACATAACCTCCACCTCTCATCCTACTACTCTTTACTACATGCCTGACAACGAATAAAGTCTTTTCACAGCAGAAAGGCTATGATTTCAGTGCGCTAGAAGACAAGGACACAAAGAGACCGTATAAGCAGGGCTCAGTTCTAATATAATACATAGTTTCACAGCATCTCATTTCAAGACCAAAAGAGGAAACGGGTGAACAGCCCACTGAGAGAGTAGAGATTTTAATGGTTGTTCAAAAAGCTATACATTCATGCTTTACAGTTTTCACCTGTGAGGTGAGAAACCACCTCAGCTAATGTTGTAGCCTGCACAAGAAACCAAACTGGATCTTTGTCCTCCCTCACCCATCCATCCACACTCTACCTACATCCCTCAAGTACGCATGATCTAAACAAATTTTGAACGAGAAGATATTCTTCCTTAACTCCAGAGTTGAGCTTTAGTGTAAAGCACCTCCATATTCTCCCACTTCTCAAATGTGTTCTCCTTGAAAAAATAGACAACTTCATCTCTGTGCTCATTTCCTCTACTTTCAGGAAAGTATCAAAGGGAAACTCTAGGGTAGCCTTCTTCCCTAAAATTTAGAGGAAGAATTTAGTATCACTTTTCATTATCCTGTGAATGTTACATTCGGCCAGAGCGGTCACAATCAACAAATCATAACTCTTCAATGTCTCAGCCAACTCATTTGGGAAATACGTAAAAGATAACACTAAGTCTTTTAAAAATATTCCTAGAGCATCAGTCACCATTGTAACCTAAACCTCAGAGCTGTGAGGACCAATAAGTGTTTCTAAAGTACTCTGAAATCCTGGAAAAGGCATGACATGTTATCACAATAGCCTTAATGCTTTATAGTTCTACAGATTATTTTATTCCAAGATCTTAAGACTTTTACAATTAATTAAGCCTAGCAACTGTGACACTCCTATGACATATTTGTAAATACGCAATTATATTTAGGGTAAGGCTTAGCCCTTCCTATCTTAATTTAAGATACCCAAGTCAGATACAACAATCTATCATTCGTGAGATCAGCTGGACCTTCTAAAGTCTATTAAAGTTCTTTGTCAAAAATGTTATCGAAAAACCTATTCAGAAGTCTAATGGTTGTTAGCTTAGGGTAGGAGAATTTCACATTACTTGAAAGTTGGCTCAGAAAAGGAGGACAGAAAAGAAAAAAGGCACTTTCTAGAGCCAACAGGACAGAAGATGATGACTGAAGTTCAACTATAAAACATCATTAACAGAAAAACCCTAAGGTCAACATTCTCCTCCCAAAACAAGAAGAATTTAAGATGCTTTCACACGTTTTGCTTTGTAGGCTTTCTGCTTTCCAATCCTCACCACCTTTTTACAGATATTGGCAACTCTGCAGATGTGAAAAGTTTTGTACAAGTTTTTTCAGATGAAAAAGTATGTCATCCATAAAAAAAAAGACAGGTCATCAAAGTGGAGCATGTGTATTCTGTGTGAGTCTCTCCAATTCAACATAGAGAATTAAAAAGTTAAGGGCATGAGGTATTAAATATGAATGATGAACGTGAGAAATGAAATAAGTTGAAGACATTGGTCTTCTACTAATCTATGTGTTTCATTACATGAGGCAGCTGTGCCACCAGCACCTTTTGCTTTATATCAAAAAAATTAGTCTAAAATAAGACAAGGAAAACTCAGTTTATTTTTAAGCAAAATCTTAATCTCCCTCGTTTGATATGAAATAAAATATTTTCCAGTTTGTATTCCATTCCGATAATCTAAAAGGTAATAGGTTACAATACTTTATGAATGTGGAATTAAGAATCGTACCATGTATATCTTCATAATAGTCTTCTAAAATAACAGCTAATATTAAAAAAGAACATAAATTATAGAAAAAAAGAGAAATGTTGGAAGTGACACATTATCTCACATTTTGGAATGAGTCTTCACTCTTCCTCACAGTACGAAGGAGAAACAACATGAGCCACAAAGGCTTTTGTATGCATCATAAAACATACTTCATGGGAAACCACTTCTTCAGCTCTCTAAAGGAAATGGTTTCTTTCATCTCCGATCAAACACGAGAGGTGAGATTATTTATTTACACATAAAGGACTGTGAATCAAATTCACCTCTTTGCTTTGTACAAACCAGTGGTACTCACACAGGACTGAAGAACATAGCTACATGGTGGGGGTAGGATTCAGCTGCCCTCCCTAACATGTCCAACTCTTATAGGTGTGTGCTCCAGATAATTAATGGAAAGAAAGAGGCCCCCCTCTAACACAATTTGGCAGAAGGCTCCCAATACAGATGAAGATGAACTGCATGACAATAAGGCCTCCCTCCTTTTTCTCTTTACTTTCAGAAGTGGGAGAAGGTTGCTGTCTGAATCTGGGATGTCTCACTTTGGATATCTAACATCAACCAAAACTCTATTAATTTTCTGAAAGCGGGCAACAGTAGAGCAAGCAGCTATACCCTACAGGACTATCTCAGAAAAAACAGCATCAGAAACCTATAGCTAACACCTATAGACACTAAGAAGTAAAAAAAGTCAGATGGTTGGATTTGTTAAGATACAGAAGATGGTGGGAGAAGACATCCTGTGAAATAAATCAGTAGTCTCAAGAGAGATTGTGGTAAAAAGTGAAGGAATGCTGGAGGCTATTGGAAAGAGAAGAAATATAGCAAGAGGGTAAAAATGTGTTTGGATGTCTGCTTTGAGATTATGAGGTGCCAAGACAATTTGGTACACAGATATTCAAATATCAATATATTCTGATCCATTTTCTACCACTTACGTCTTCTGGGCACGTAACGAAAACAGCAACTGTTTGGTGACCTGTAGAAATTTCTGGTCCAGCTGAGTGAATTCTGAAACTCCTTTAAGTATAACTTTTTTTGATTGTTGATCAAATGAAATTATAATTTTAAGGTTACAGAGGCATGAACTACATGTATGCGCGAGTGTATATATATGTATATTTATATGTGTGCATATATATTGGTGTATTTTGGCTGTACATTTTATATATTGACAAAAGACTCAGTGATGACAGAATATATGAAAATGAGAGTAAATGCTACAGGATTTCTGCACAGGGACTCCTGTAAATCACTTGATAAGGTTTGGCTTTGTGCAGACACTTCGAAAGGGTAGAATATTAGAATTCATTCCCCAAACTTCAGACATTGCACCTATACCAGTTCATGAATTTGAAATACTTTTGACATTTTGCATATGCTTTGTTGTGGGGACTGGGTGAGTGGAACTGAAAGTTCTCACAGGCTTCTTTCGCAGAACAGCCATTGTGGGAAAAATCACAATTGTCAGTCAGCACTGTCCACGACATATATAATCAGGTTGCTAGAATAATTCAGGTGGCAAAGAGGGCTCTGAGAATTTCAATCTGAACTAATCTTTTTGAAATAAGATTTCTTTCCCCCAGTGCCACAAACTAAAATGATGCAAGTGCAAAATCTCTGCGGTAAATTAACAGTAAAAGAATAAAACAGTTAAACGAATATATTTTTCATGCTTGAGGGCTGTGTGTTTAACAGTTTTCTAACTGTTCATTCATTTATATAAAAATACTTCAGTTATTATCTACTTGAGTTGAAATTAGATATTTAATTGACTGGAGGGAATGAAATTCGCTCACTTTTAAATAAGGCAATGATTTAAAAATATTCCTGTAAAGTGATTTGTAAGACCACACCAGCACTAGTTCTTGGCACACATCCTTGTCTGTGTATATATTTTAAAAGCATGGTTGTTTTTACAAATGTAGTACTGTGAGAGCTAACTTCTTCAGAAACATGTTTATCTTAATTAGGAAAGTCAACAGACTTCTAATGGGAAGAAATGGGTATTTTTCTCTGTGGTATCTAAAGCATCAAAGGCCTCGTTCTCATGCCAAACCAATCTTCCTTCCTGCCTGCCTTTCAAACCCAGGTGATTGCAGACAGCTGAGCAGACATTTTCCCAAAAGCTTCTATTGACCTGGCTCCAGTCCTTTCCCCGTTCTCTGTCTCCTTTTCTATCTGCATGTCACTTTTCTTTCTCTTTCTGTGTATTTGTTGTATTTTTGCCTGAGGAAACCTAGGGATATTCATGGCACTGAGGCAAATAATGTGGAATTAAAAACTAAATTCTTCAGGCCTTATCCTAGCAACAGGACCATCACCATCTGTTCAGAGGACAGGACTGCCATTATCCGCTACATTCTTTGTACATACTCCATCACCTGTGAGGGGAAAAACATTGCCCCTTATCCTGGGGTCTTTGTTTAAAAACAAAGTAGTCTACTGCTTTCTGGTACCAATACATTTCATAAATGTGATATACAGTACATGGAAAGGGATTAGGCGTCAGTGAAAGTCTTAAAAGCTTAAAAAAGAAAAAAAATCTAAGAAAGGATATCTGTATGATAAACAACAGAAGCAAATATTGCATAATTTAAATAAACATTGGAGATTCATTGGTAAAAGTTAGTACAAATTCTGCTGTCTGCTACTAGTTTCAGTAACGCAAGCACTACACATTTGCCTTTGGGGTATTTTACAAGAGCAGCAGAATTGTTATTAATTTTTTTAAATTTAAACACCTAATTTAAAATCTGCATTCCCCCATGTGCTGTAAAGGCCATTTTGGCTGCTCGCAAGCAGCATTTTCTATCTGAAGTCCCAAAATACAGCCACAGAATCTAAGGACTGTGCACCTTTTATCTCAGGAAAATGTGAAGTTGCTCACCTAAATTAATTTGAAGCCATCTTTTTCTGCTCTTTAAGGACCATACCCCTTATTCCTAATTTCTTTCATCTCTATCCATTTGAACAGGGGGAAAAAAAGTGAATGGGGAGGGTAAAATAAAAATTAGCTAGTTTATAACAAGAAAAAAAAATCCTGTAAATCAAAGCAGCTATCTTGACCTCATATTATGTTTTCAGTTAAAAATTGTAATTTATAAAAGCCGGTTGACTGGCCGTCTTTGTTGTTTTTATGTTACTTATAAACAAAGCTGCAGTCATATTTATTTCTCAGCACTGACAGACATATTTGTGGCACGTAACTTGGCAACGTAAATTGGTAAAATCTGCCTGGCTTCTACCAAATTTGCAAAGTGTTCATCCAACACCAGGCAGGCACCATCCTGGGAACCTGGGGTGCCCACGCTGGGAGAGCCCCGTGCCATTGCTTCCGTTATGTCTAAGAGCAGGGCAGAGCGCAGGTGCTTTTCTTCAAAGGGTGCAAGAAGGGATGGCAAGTTGAATCGTTAATAATGCAGGTGAACTCCCTCTTTTCCTTCCCATTACCTTTCTCTGTCCAATTTTCCATAGCCATTTTCCCAGTTCCAGCTTCGTTGTCTTAATCTGCTTGCTTCTGCATTTCACAGGCTGGTGGCTGGATAGGCGCAAGGGCTACCGTCCTACGTGGTGAACCACAGGGCTTCTCAACAGGACAAGAGTCTTCCTAGGTGGGCAGTCAACCTCACCTGAACACAGAGGCTGGATGAAGCACCTCCCAGCTTTCAGGTCAAAACTCACGTTCATCCAGTTCAGTCTTCTCACAAACAGTTAGGTGCATTGAGAACACAAAAAGGATATAAGGGAAATGAAGGAGGGACAACGTGCAATAGAAAATACCCTCTGCTAGAAGTCATAACCTTTCTCTAGACTATTAGTTTGCCACACTGACGACTCATTGCTTGAGCAGGCAGGCCCCAGGCGCTTAGCTCAGCCGAGCGAGCACCCACGTTTAGAGGTAGAATTATTTTAAAGGTCTTTGAAGTATTTTTTAGATTTTGGCTTTCTTACAAAACTACTAAACTTTTCATCTTTGCATCCCTCCCATATTTCATAAAAATAATAAAATTCTGTGCATATTTACATGGCAAAAATGATATTGTCTTCACTATAGAGATTATAAAATACATATACTCGTATTCTCATAGCCTTACTGTCACCGTGGACCATCTTCTAAAGAAAAGACAGATTAAAGCACTGCATTTTATACGGAAAGTTCCCTAGTGGAGGGGGCAGGGAGGTGTTAGCACATAAGTATATAAAACTGAAAACACAACTCATTTCAAAGACGAACAAATATTTCTAGACGTGGTAAAGTGGAATATAGGGATAGAACTAATGAGATCCTCCATATTTTTCCCAGCTTCAAGGAGGAAATCATTAGTAATTTAAGACAGATAAAGAATTCCTCTAATTAAAATATTCTGAGATGAAAAGTAACATCCAATTATTTTCTTGATTTGACACAATCTAGTAACAGCATAACAGAGCAGTATTTTATGCAATATCGAGGGATTTGATAAAAAGCAAGTACAAACTGAATTTGAATTTTGAGAACAACAAGAATAAAACAGACTAGTCCATTGCTAGATTCATTACTCTCAACGGTCTAAATAATTACAGAGTTAAACAGAGAAAAGCTTGAGGTTGAGAAATTATTGACTTCTAATAAGAATAAATGTTGCAAGGGAGAATTAACAGCTAATAAGGTTTCCTCCCTATCGATGTACTTTATCAACCAGATATTATGTACCTTTTTATTCTGTAATTTATACTCAAATTTTAGAGGTGCTATTCTATTTTGTGCTATCTAGATGCATCTCATTTCCCACTTCTAACTACCTACAAGTACACCAAAATATAGAACTCAGGTTTGCTCACTCCACAGTCCGTAGCAAGTCAGCCAAAAGTTTGTGACCCAACTTCATATTTGAATACGAATAGCTGTATAAAATTCTCTTATCTACAATTTAAATTAATGTAGCACCACAACAACTCCTGAGAGCATACTCAAAGTCATTAATAAGTGAACTGGAGAGTCTGCAGGGCTGAAAGTTGGTCTGCTCTTCTTGCCTACACAGGCTGGTCTAATAGGGACCCAGCAGAGCTGGCTACCCAGCTTGGAAAAGGAAAAACCCCTGTGGCACAAGCCATAGAGTCTAATCCCAGCTCTTTTGCAGCAAAATGCACTTAGCTTTAGCCACTTAAGGCATGGTATGCCTCACATTTGCTTTTAGTAACGTAGATATTAATACTGTAGGGTCAAGACAAATGCTTACCAGACTTTCATGTGTTAGAGGAACATTTCAAAAGCTATAGAGAAATACCGATGATCACTGTGACTATCACACCAAAGCTCAGCTGCTGTTGTGCTGCATAAGCATAACGATAACAATGAACGGAAAAGATATTTTAACAGCTACTTACTACTTCAGTGAGCCGACAGCTTCAGGTTTTGATTCAGGTCTCCAAGCTTCCCAGTGAATCACTAAGGGGGGGGCTGGGAGCGGGGCGGAAATGCTCTTTGCCATATAGGCACTACTTCAGATAGACTTTATAGTCCTACGGCTCATGTAACGTAAACAGAGTAAACAAGAACAAAACTCTATTAATTAGGGAATTTTTTCTTGTGAAGTTTAAATTTGTGAAACAAGTATCTTGCACTTTGTTATCCTTCTCAGCAACAAAAACGTGACTTCTGATAACAGTCTAGCAAGGAAGGTGAAAGATTTTACTAATGGACATAGAACAGGTAAAACTGTCATAAACATAAGCAGGAAGTGGAAGAGAGCTGGATGAAGAACGAACAGATCTAGCCATACGGACCCTCAGGTCTATCATAAAAGATGCCAGAATAAAACTGCATTACTGAGGAGACCAAGAACACCGAACAGAAAAAGATACAGGACGAGCTTAAAGGACAGAAAAAAGACGGGAAAGTCATGTATGCTAAATAGCTAGCCGAGGAGCGACACAGTATCCGACACCAGCACAAGCACGAGGAGCCTGGAGAGCCGAACGCGCTTGCAGCTGAAGTGGTATTATCCAGCCATGGCCTGACAGAAACTGCTTCTGTTGCTACTGCTAATGATGAATACCATATGCTTGGCTTTTACTACTATAAAGTAAGTTACGTTGCTGCCGCAGTTGAGTGAATCAACTATTTTCTTTCATTAAAACGTAAAGGTTTGTGTCCACGTACATTTCCTTGAAACTAACACACGGACAATAACGTTTTAAGGCTGAAACATCCTCGAACAATGTTCTTTTTTCTCTTTTCATAACCTTATTCTGTCCTGGGCTATTTTCAGACATAAAGTCTGCTCTTTCCCTTCTTCTCCCCTCCTCCTAGGCAATAATCCTTAAATGGAGAAGAGATGGAATTCAACATGATTATTCAGAAACTACTTTGTTTTTTCTTCTGCAACTTTTAGCCAGTTCAATCCACCGTAGCTAAGAATAAAGGTATGACCGATTGCTTGGGTTTTGAGACACTTTCAGAGATGCAAAAAAAAAAAGTTTGCTATACGTGTCTAACTGCATTCAGTTTCCCTGTACTATTCTGCCACTATTCTTCAGTCAGAAGAATCAGCTACTTTAATCAAGTTATTTGGGCCACCTCTTATTCATTGGTCAGTAGAACCTACTGGATCCACTTCCATTCATATCTTTACATCAAAGCAACTTATTTTTGGGTGCCACTAAAGGGGATCAAGTCAATGGACTTGCAATTTATTTACACACATGCTGCAATCCTATCTGTTCACATATTGCATGAATGTTTTCAAGTTTCACTGTAAAAAAGTATTGCCTTTGCAACCGAGTACTCTGTGCAGCAGTAAAACAGAAAAAAGGGGTTGCTTTATTTTTAAATCCACATCAGCATTTCCCTCTGTTTTTTAAGTACATTAACATATACAGCAATATTGTAAGAGGGCCTCGCTGCCCCTACAGATGCTCAAACACAAGAGCAGCGCTGATTTAAGAATTCACTGTGTCTGTGGTTTCAGTTACATCAGTTTTCCCGGGTTACTGTCAAGTGAAACAATACTCCAGAGGAGCAGCATGGTGTCAGCTCAGGTAGAAGGAGACTGACACAACCCAACACCACAAAAGACCCCTCCTTCATTCTCCTCCTGACAAAAGAAACCCTCAGATTGTTTCAAAGCCTGCTATAAACAAAAACCAACAACAACAAAGACTGGCAGCAGGCCTTTAACACAGAGACAACTTATTACAGCACCTCTCCCCATTTATTTTATGGCTTAACTATTTCCTATACACCTGCTAATAAAAAGATAGAGCTGAAAGTATCCAGTTATTGTGAATGAGTCTCAGGAAAAACTAATGCCTTGGCACTCTGCCCCTAAGGGGGAGGAAAAAAAAAAAGCCAACATATCACTGCCTTCATATATGTAAGAACTACAGGGGATCATTTTTGTACACTTGAATAGGCTACTGTTAGTGATCAGCAGTTGTTTGGGCAAATTAACCCCAGGTTTACCTCCAAAATGATTACGATTACATATTATAATTAATGATGACACTAAGGATATTAGGCTCAGAAGGGGTTTTGTTTGTTTGAATGAATGATAGATTCATTCCATTCAAAGTGTGCTCATAGCATGCTTTTGGCTAATGTATCTACATGAAACCCTTCAGATAATAGCACGGCTAATAGTAATTTTGGAGAAATGGGGAAAGGGAGGTGTCCCTTCTGAATTTTAATCTTGTTTCTTCTCCTACGGAATGAAATTATTAGAACAATTTTTGGTTCAGCTCTAGTCTATCATTTTAATTAAATGTATCTGAGTAGCCATCGTGAAGTCTAGATCAACATAACAGGCTGGCATACTTAATATCAGCATCTACAGGAAACAACAAATGGAAAAAATGAAAGAGAGGACTAGATAACTAGAAGAAATCTGAGCCCCGACCCCAAAATTTGGGAGCCTGAGTGACCAAACATCCAAATCTCACCTGTCACCGACGCATAAGACAACACCTGAAGCCACACTCCCTGAACTCAAAGCTCAAAATTTGGCTCCAACTTTAAAACTTAGCTGCAACTACTTTCTTTTTCTTTCTCCATTCCCTCCTCCCCATTCCCCTGCTGATTTTCCCCAAATATTAAGAGCTGAAATCTGTGCTTTTGGAGCTCACTCTGCAAACAGTCCTGAATATAGTGCTGACTTCATGTCTAGCCCAATAACACTCCAAGTAAGAGGTGATGCACTTTGTTGTAAGTAGTTGCAGCAGCAGGAACCTGAAATGCCTCTTTTCCACTGCTTTTCCATTTGTATCCAAAAGCCTCCAAGAGGGGTAACGTAACAAGAGGCAGGGTTGTCACTAATCCAGCCTTGGATAGATCATTTAACGCAAAGTTTTATGAAATACTCATTCCCTCTTCATCAAAAAAATAGAAGCAAAGTGAACAAGGAAATGGCCCTTTTACATGGGCAGACTTCTAAAAATCTGAAATTGATCTTCCTCAAGACTTTCCCCTGCTACAGATTTTTCTGCAAGTTACATTCCACCAGTGAAGACACAAGCGAGTAATGTGCTACCGTGGCACAAAAACTGTTAAACTAACGCGCTTCTTTAGAGTATACCACTCACCTCTTGTTGGGTTACCACGGTGCATTAATACATATAAGCATGATCTTTGGCACTGGACTTAACAGATTTGTGCGCATTTTTGGGGAGAAAAACAAAAAACCTAATCAGTTCCAAACTATATTTATTTTATTGTACTGGTTTCCACAGTTAATTGCTCTCCATAGCTAACTTCACGATAGTAACAATTTGTCCTGCCACAAGGTAAGAGCAGATTATACGTCTTCATCTGCAAAGCCACCAGTTACCATTTGAAGACTATCAAATCATCTGTTCAAGACTGACAGTCTCCACCGAAAGAAGTTTTGGCCTATGAAAATATTGTCTTTTACCTCTATGCGCAGAGCTGGTAACTATAATAACTCCTTTACTCATTATTCCTTTCCAACAGCATAAGTTAGAATTAGGAAAAAACCCAGACAACTGAGAAAGCTAATGTGAGACTACAGTAAAAGAAGATCATTTTCTTCTATTTCTTTGTATTTACCTGTACAGTTTAAGAGATACAGTGCTTAATATGTACAATTAAAGTAAGTTTAGCGTTTATGAGACAATGCAATTTTATTTATAGTCCCCCTTTCTAATCTAAAAATAACCAGCCATAATTCATTTCCTTAGTCAACTTTTCTATTGTTAAGATCGGTCCACCTGTAACTGTAAATATGGCAACTACGTGACACAGTATATCGATGTGTTTTAATCTCTGCTGAACACTTCTTGCCTACCTGTAGGCAGAGAATCCCAAAGGGCATAATTTACAGAAGTCCAAACTGAGGTCACTCAAGAGGATGTCAGAGGGAATAATCTTAGAATTATGAGTGCAAAATCCAAGATATTTAGAGTACAGATCATTCCAATCCTGGCAGTTTAGTAATCTCTGCATACCCAGAAGTACTATAGTGGTATTCTTTCACCAACAAGGAATAGCTGAAAAAAATGGTTTAGGGAACCTTCCTGCAAAGGTCAAATATTACTAAACTCCAGCTGAAACACGCAGACAAGTTTGAGAGGGGAGAAAGGGAAAGAAGAACTGTTTAAATCCCAGCTTTAAATCCCCCATTTCTCACAAGAAGCCGCAATCAAAACTTTGCCTTTTAAAACTAGTTAGAAAATTTATTTTCATTTTCTAGTTTGGAACTATTTCAAAAAAGCTTTCTTCCAGCTTCCTTCTTTTTGTCTCACACAAGAGTGGAAATAGTGGTACCACTCGGAAAAAGATCCCGTTTGCTCTCCCAAGTCCAAGAATCGCAGATGAGTTATTTGTACTAAGACAATTCTAAATTTCTTTACCTGTGCCCTATTTCCCCCAGAGGCTTAGAGGCAAGAGATGGCACAGATGACACGAACTAGCACGTTTTGTTCTGCCTGACCCCAGAGCAGATTGTTTTACACGTGCGGCAGAAGCGATGGCATTTCAGCAGAAGGCAACTCACAATAGGACAAAGTATTGATGGGAAAGAAATCAAATCAGAGGGGTCATAAGGGAGCTCAGGAGTTGAGGACGATGGGAAGGGGGGAAAAAAAAAACAAAAAACCCAAAAAACAAAACACACCACCCCCCGCCACACACAGAAGGAAGGTAGTTGACAGGAGGAATGTTGACTCTGACAAAGAGTCAGAGAGGGTGAAAAGTAGAAAAACAAAACCATGCCAAATTACGTGGATTTAGGAATATGAACACCACTTGCAAATAACATGAGCTGGAAGCATTTATATTCTCCATAGTCCTGAAAACCGTCTTTTCCCTTTTAGAGAAATGCTCTTTCCTTGACTACAAACTGACAGGAAGCAGGTGAAAGGGAGAAGGTGATGAAGGACCCGGAGAAGGAAAAGCAGCTACAGAGATGCATTAGTGAAACAAAATTTTGACAGGGTGTTATGCCTAATTCAGCATGTAAATACTCTTGGCAGTGTCTAACCGCCACCAAAAAAACAAACACACACACAAAAAAAAAAACCAAAAACACAACACCCTTCTCAGCTGCTTATAGCTAGATATTCAGCTCAGTAAGTCGCTAAACCAGAACCTAAAGAAGGGAAGTAGAGTCATTTAGTAATGAAAAAAGGCTGTTGAGGAGGGAAAAGACACACATGCATTGTGAAGAAAGACCACAGCCCCTGGATTTATTACATACATAATAATTAATAATGACCCATTTTTCCTATTCCAGATTTCTAAATTCCTTACTCACTTTAATTAAGTTCATCCTAAAAATAGGATGCTGCAGAACAAAGAACTTTTTTACTACTTCCAAAATGCAAGCTTACTCACTAGTCCGGATTTTCCCAGCTCTCAGTGCTTTGGTACAAAGAGCTATTATGACACAATATAAATGCACTATCAATGAAAGACATTTTTAGATAAAACTTGATAATGTAACATTTACAGATTCCATCTGTCAAGACAGATAAAGAGAATGAGACTTTATAGCTAAACACACAGGAAACTTAACGGCAACAACAAAAACAGAAGTACAGTCAGTGTAGACACCATTTGTTGACCTACAATCTGTATTCATGTAATTCTTTGATATAGACACAAGACTTGCTTTCTTTACCAATACAGCTCTAGGATCTCCATCTTCAACAGCAAAATTACATTCCTTGACAGCATTCAGAACTTATTTACATTGTATGTTTTAAACCACCTCATTCTGTGTTTGGTACACAGTTTTAATGATGGAGGGCAACACGGGGCTATATAGTTGCCTAAAAACACAGCCAGTCCGATGAAATCTCCTTCTGCTGAGGTACCGTGCGTGGATCAAGCCTATCAGCAGTGCTTGGCTCACAGCCGCAACCCAGAAGCCTTACGTTTTCCTTCTGCGTCATGCATCTGATTTAAATTCAAAGCAGAGAGACTAGCATCCCTGGTGAAGAAGAGCAATCGCTCTTTAAACAACTTTTGTAAATGCTTCCTGTGCTAACAAGGGAGCTTAGAGTTTGCTTAGGTAAAATAAAGCAGACGGACAGACCTTCCCATATCCTGCGCTGGTTCCAAGATTCAGCAGCGAACAAGGGTGTGCAAAGAAATTAGAACGGTCGAAGTGCCAAAGGTATCCCTTGGAGATGTGTGTGCTGCGTTGTCATGTAAAAGAGCTCTTGAATGAAAAAGAAGCAGAGCCCAGTTATTACTGGTTTCATGCTAATCTGAACCAATGACTAACTGTAGACTTTGGATGGTATCGTGGTGCCCACCATAATTAATTCACCTCTTCCTTCCCGAAACACACTAGGAAATTAATTTCCAATACTAAAATTAATTTGGCACTAGAAGATATGGAAGCGTTTGGAGTTACCTGGCAGTCACTTTGAAGTCTTATCTTGAACACAGCACAGTTAACACGTGCTGCCCCACAGAGGCGGAGACACTGGCTCAGAAACACCACCACCATACAACCCTGAGCTGTCCCAGCCTGTCCTTTGGGAGATGTGTTCATTGAACAAAGCTTATCCCAAACTGCCTCCTCCTTTGGGAGAGGCAGAAACAACCAGGCAAGAAGGAGAGAGCGCTGGGCCAGGGTGTGGGGAGATGGGACCGTTAAAGAGATAAACTCTCAATTTTGGTGTTCTAGATCACAGCAAAAAGAAGTAGGCAATACCCAAATTAAAAATGAATAAACTCTTTTCAGTCCATTATACCACTATAAGTGAATATCTTGCTGGCTTTCTGAATATATAGTGTTAAGTATGAACTTAAAGGTGCCAAGTAGTTCTCTAGGCTATGATTTAAAAGGGAAGTCCACTTTGTAAAGCAAGTGAAAATCAGATTTTAAGTGATTTTGGATTAGTTTTCACATGTTTGGGCACTGAAGTATTCCTAAAACCATTTTCACTGAAGCTTGAATTCCAATTAATGAGAAGAACTTCTACATGCAAACAATCAGGCTGCTAAGAAACATTCTCACTAATTATCTTCTTTACTAATATGGCCAGCATTTGTAAAATTATATTTCTTGTGCAATCCGCAGAAGCATCTCTCAGCTTTTAACAGTATCAGCCTCGTGAATTCACATCCTCACAGATGATATCGACAAACCAGTACGTCGTGGAATTTGGTCTAGAACTTCAGACGTGGGGAGCACTGGAGGCGTTAGAGAGAAGTTTTCACTATTTTAGAGCGTTTCATGTAATAAATAATGCTGCAATACCACGATTCTGGTAGAAATCAACTTTTTTGCAGATAGATGCAAAAAATAATGTGATGTATGTGTAAGGATGCCACTAAGCACCTGGCAGTAATTTACTAAAACGGTCATGAAATGGGAGTACCTCTGACTGGAGGAAGGAAAACAATTTCAACTAGCCCATCTTCTTCTCCTGCTGTAAGTTAACGGTAATCTGCAGACCCATAACAGACATTAGGAAGAAGGGCGCTGCAGCATGTCTCACGCTTTTCTTCCCCACCAGTATCAAAGTCTTTTGCTAGAGATGAGAACCAGGGTCTGGGCAACGTTTACTTTAATACTTTAGTATTTGGTTCTAAAGGAAGCCTCTTTTTCAAGTAAAACAACATTAAACAAAACCCTCCTATGACAAAAAGTAGGGACATCACAGGGATGCACCCTCACATCTGCCGTTTTTAATAAATCCTTATCCATCGCCTCAAAGGAAAAAAAACACATCCCTGCACTAACTAAACTTAATTTTGTGAATTGCAGCTTTTTTCACTCAGTGTGGGGGGGAGGAGGAGACCCTTGAGAAATGGAATTTTGCCCATAGACTGATGCCTACAGATCACATTTCTAGTGGGCTTATAACCTGCTCCAGTGAAAACATAATTTTTAATTTGCTTTTAGGGTTATTTATTTTTTTTATTATTACACTAAGGGTTTATAATTTAACGTCAAACATAATTTTGCACGAATTACGAGACTGCACTACGATGCTGAAGATAAGATGTATGTGACCGGTTGGCATAGCCTCAAACTAGGTTTCTGAGAAAATGGATCACTAATTGGCAGGCTGCCATCCTACACACTGCTCAGTGCAAGTTAAAAATGAAATAAGCTATCTTTTGCAAAGATACAGGCACAACATCCTCTCAGATGGTGCAAAGAAAAATAAGCATCTTTTAAACTGTACCATTTCACACAATACAAGTTACATTTGGAGTTAGCTGTGCATGCTAGTACCAGCTTTGCACTGCTCTTAAAAAACAAAAAAAATCCTCAAAACTCCACAACTCTGCTACTTCTAAATGTTTATGCCTTAAGAAAAAGCATTTCAGGTACCAATTAAAATTCTAAATTATTGGTCATACCACTTCATAAAAATCACACCAATTTTGATTAATTGTAGTTCAGCCATTTAAGAGCTGAAAAAACATGACATTTTACTATGATGTCATTTTCCCATTCATTCCAGTGGTAAAAGTCCTCCACTAGAGCTACAGAAAGAATAATATAAAAATTAAAGCATGGAAATGATCAGAGGAAATAATTTTGACAATGAAGTAATTTCCTAGATTGGTTTAAGTATGACTTCTTTGTCAGCTTTAAATAAAAAAATAAAAGATGCCATAATTTTATTGAACTTGCATGGTGAATGAGTAATGTGCATATGTAAGAAATGGTGTCAGTTAACTTAAAATCAAACCATATGCTCAACCCAACCAGAACAGAATGCCCCAAGAGCAAACCCAAATCAAACATATACAAGGGAATCCCACGCCAAAGAATGGCATCTTCAGAACCAAGTATTACTGAATAAAAAAGCCACAAAAAGTGGGATGATGAGATCAAAGACAATTCTACTGATAAATAGACAATACAGCTTATATTCAAACTCTTACATTTTTGCTTGACATTCAAAGCTGTTCAGTAATATCTTCAAATCCCTATCATAAACCTTCTATAAATTTTAAAGATTTTCTTCTAAATAATTTCAAAGTTTTGCCCCTAGACTTTTTTTTAATTTTATTTTTTAGCTCAGTTGAAAGTGAAGCCCTTGCATATGTTTGTATTTTCATAGGTGCCAAACTGATGCTAGGATTCAGTCCAACTTCTTTTGAAATCAAATGGAATTTTTCACTTGAGTAGAATTCAAGCATCTGTTATTAGCAATTTCAGAGAGAGAGAAACTTAAAAAAAATAATGAAAAATGGGGAATCGGGGCATTGCAATTTTCTCTGTCACCTTCTTTACATATAACTTAAATTTCTAAAGAAAACTGTATGACTTCTCAAATGGGTACTGAGGCTGGCCAAAAGCAGCAGCAATAACGTACTTGTGAAAAATTTCCGCTCAGAAAAAAGCAATAGAATTCCCTGAAGTGGAAAAGACACTTTTCTCTTCATGAATCAGTTGTGATACCACCGTTAGTGCCTTCCTGGAACTTTGCTCTTTCCAGTCCAGACACAAACGCAAAGTCCTCCCATAGTCCTGAACTTGTGATAGGCCCAGCGGTAGATCTGCAGAACGAATTTCACGTTGCAGTAATTTGCATCATCTCAAAATGCCTTTTAACTGGAAACAGACCAAAACCTGTGATTATTTTGTTAGAGAAAAGGGCTGAAAAAAAAAAAAAAAATCAGATCTTGATTTTTCCAAAATTCAAAGTCCTCATATCTTCCATACAGGTAGCATTAGGGCCCTCAAATAACACAACGTTAGGTCAAGAGCCACCCTTTCTGATGCAGTGTTTTTTCATTACTGATTTCCAAGTTAAGATGAAAGCAAATTTGAACCTCTCTCTCCCCACCATACCTAGCCAGTAAATAAGTGTCCTACTCCAGTATGTTAGAAAAAGAGGGAGTCCTTCTTGAAAGGATTTAAGTGATACAGCTCAGCTCTGTTTCAGCTCTCAGGAAAAGAAATTTCATGAAGAAAATCAGTAGAAAAATCATTCTGCTGGGCAGAGCTGAGCAGAGTGAATCATCAGCATCAAACTGGTTTTGCTTTAAAAGCATGCAACAGTTTGTGTATCTAGGACTGTATTCGTTTAGCAAACAGACATCAACAGAATTTGCTCAAGAAAAGCGCACATATGTTTGGGGTAGGGATCTGACCTCTCAAGAAAAGGAAAAGCCAGGCTTATTTCAGTATTGTGAGCATGGCTTCTCTTTGGTCCTGACTAAGGGTCTATCCGCAGCTCTTCTTACAGAACTGACCTGAGCAAGGTTTTCTAACCTCCCACAATATCAGCTCAAAGACTTAATAACCGGAAAATGCGGTTGTAGCAGCAGTTAAACTTCAATTTAATTTGCTTAAGCTTAAATTGCCATTATTATCTATTCATACAGCTAGTTTCTTACATCTCTGTGATGTATTTGCAACAGAACGACATCCACAAGGTTGCAGGAGTTTCTCACATCTGCCTCTACACAAGGCCTACTATTTCACCTGGTCTGAAAGCTGCATAATCTCCTGGGGCTCCCCATTGAATAACAGAGGAGCAGCAAAACCAGCAATACGTTTATGACTTTAGGTATGCACTTAAGCATCACAGGTCTTAAACTCATGAACCTGACCCTACCAGTGACCCTCCATGAAGGGTAAGGTAAGGGCAACAAGTGATATTTGTTATTTGCACGGTAATGTGAGGCGAGCAATATTTTAGTTAAATCACTGAAGTCCTGATAATAATATATCACAGACACCACAGAATACAGAAGCCATTCCTACAGGGCAAGTCAAGCACAAGAGTGGACAACATGGCCGTTACGTAGCAGAGCCTGCAGATGATCCTGTGTTAAAGCCTTTGCAAACAGAAGACCTGGAAATGCAGGAGCTGGTAGAGCACCTTCTCTATCCTTTTAGATTCATGAAAGGCTTTTTCACCCAAAAACCTCATATATATACCCAAGTTTTCATTAGTCTGAATGTACATAGAACATATCATAAGATGATTTTCACGTCCAGTCTTGCACTACTAAAAGTCACCTGAATAGAAAGTCACTTCACCATCTATGGACATAGAGATTTCTGGCAAGTAAACTTTAGCTATCTCTAGAAATTAACTACAGTCATACCATTGCTTTCTCCAACCTGTTCAATTTTTCTGGTAAAGGCCTTGAAGCTGAAAGCAATGCTTCTACAAAATGATTTGATGTAAACATATGAGTTCAGGAGATTCTCTATGCTAAATAAAGGCACACACAATGATCAGCTAATACAAGCATTTCAGTTGTGCGTGAATTGTCCAAGTTTTTCCCCTTAATCTTCTTTTCTTTTTACCATATTGCTCTAATAAAAGTACAGGAAATAATATTTCTAAAGACTTCTTTACAGACTTGTAACAGATCATGCTCATTCTTTAAAAAAAAATTTCAGTTCTAGCTAACAGATAATTTTCTATAGTTTTATTTTGGCTTTTATTCATGCCTGTAGTCTGTCATAGTGTGCTAAAGCAGCCTCAGCAATCCTCACTAAAAAGCCAAAAATATTTGAAATCCCTGCTCTCTTCGCCAGCAAACAAGTAAGCCTTGTCAACAATTGATTTTAGTGTGGTAGGAAGTGGTTCCTGTGTTATCTATAGCTTGCTAATCTAGTATCAAAAAGGTGTCCACTTTTCTCTCGAGACTCTTCCAGTTGGCCTAAAGTTTGACTCCACGTCCCTCCCATCTCAAAAGTCATGCTATAAAACTCTATTTCATGCCTGTTCTCAGTCAGACACACGGAAAGAACATTTTTCTTTTGTGACTCATCTGATAAATCAGATTCTAAAATAATTCATTCTGTTGTCATTTTTAAAGATTTTAGATGAATTAGGTCACAGACTTTTTTTTTTTTTTTTGACAGAGTTTTTGCATGAGCGCAGCAACCCGTAGCAGTGGCTTAATGCAACCACATGTCCACAGACCAGCACCTTTACAGACTGGCTCTGGGGTCAGGTACAGACGTGCAGTTTCCCACTAAATTACATCTTTAGCCTCCAAGCTCTGAGCCCAAGTGCTGCATACGCTCTCATTTTCACACATATAGCTATATGCTATGTGTCATCCTCTCCTACCTTTCTACATGTCAAGAATATTTTATTTTAAAAGTAATTAATTGGAATAATTAGGCTGCCTGCACAAACGCGCTGTTTCTTGGATTGCTTTTTCCTTCAAGCTTCGTCTTCGGAAGCGATAGGAACACGAGAGACGATTTTAACATCCTCCAGCGTTCAGACGCCGGAAGGTAGCGTAGAGCAAGGAACATCTGAAAAAATCTCACGTTTTGTCCCATCTCCCCCCGTGACTGGCTTCCAGATCAACACACCAAGGAGCAGTACGAGGTTCACAGGGAGCGGGGTAGCTCAGGGTCTAGAGCTCGGCCAGGACACGGGGTGCTATCTCTTTCTAGATCAGCCACTGACCTGTTGCGTGCCCGTAGGCAAGGCTCTTTATCTCTTCCTGCGCTCTGTTTTCCCCTCTTTTTTCTCTTCCTTGTCTATTTAGATTGTAAATTCTTCAGGGCAGGGACTGTCTCTGCGACTGTGCAGTTACACTTTGCATAGCACAACAGGGGCCTGGTCTGACCAGGGCCTCCAGGCATTATTTAATATAAATGCAGATAGAGTCTATCATCACAAGCCACGCTAAATACATGTGCCACACACTGGTATACGTTTTCATATGTTTGTAACGTATCACCAAAACCCAAGACTTTAGCGTTATACAACAAGCTTTCTCCCCTCCAAACTAAACACAGGCAAAAAAACAGTTTATTTGAGAAGATGTTAAGTATGCCAATGAAATATAAACTATTTCAACAGCATCCTTTTGCTTTTCTGAAAAGGAAAAAGAAAAGAAAATATCAGTGTAACTAGGCACAAACTCCATGTGAATCATTAGCGAGCGAGATACTGTTACCCTGGGGCTGCTGTAACTTGCATACATGCCCTCCTTACTATTTCAAGATCTTTGAATTTATTTTTTTTTTAAACACATATAAAAGCACGTATGGTTGAAATAAAAAATAAAGCAGATGCAGATGATACTAGAAAGTTCAGAAAGCTCGAGTACGGCAGTGAGTGGAACCATTAGGGCAAAAACACACTGGTTTTTCTATGGTCAGTATCTCTGTAGAAAAAACAGCAAATTTTAAACATCTTGAAAGTAGCAGGTTTTGGAAAAAGAATTCTTTTTTAACTCTAAATACGGCAGGGTCTTCACCTCTTCTTCCCTATCCAGCTAACTGCCATTACCTTTTAGTAAAAGTTTGCCTGCTTAGCGCATATCCATTAATTTCATTTTGGAGAGGAATATGGTCCGGTCTCACTCTGAGGATGGTAATGTCTGTAAAAAATATATCCCTGTGCTAACAAGAAATGCCTTTTAGGAAGAAAAAAAAAACACACAAGAGCCTACTTTAAGCCTACATCCATCTACACACATTCTAGTGGCAGCTTCATCGTTTCGCATTAGCCTATATACAGTTTAATACCCTTCATTGTATAGATCATACTCACTAACAGTGTAATTGCTATTTCAATTGAGCAAAAGCAGTTTTACCATTTATGCTGCTAGTCTAAATGAAAAACTACACCTTCTCTTGTGCTTTCAAAAATATTTCTGAAGATAAGAACAATCAATTTAAGTGGAACCAACTCCAAAATGAAATGCACTTGCTGCAACCAAAACTGTTCGTTTAGACTTAAGGAGAGGTGAACTTATTATTAGTTTAATCTAGTCATATTGGAGATAAAGCAGTTCATATTTTCAGAACCGAAGAATCAAAATTATAATTGTTTTTGTCATTTGCACAGCAATTTTACTCCTGAATGCGTTGTTTTAGGCAGGAATTAATAAAAATTGCATGCGCTTCAGGTGCTGTGTAGCTCACCCTTTTCCACGCAGCCCAGCCTGGAGCTGTGAATGCTCCTTTTCTTATTATCAGTTAATAATTCTCTCTCATTGAGGCAAATTAGGAACTTGACTGTGTTAGAGAGTCCAGAACGCTGCTAGAGGCAAAAAGGGGCTAAATGGCAGAAATTCCTCTCTGAGCAAGATGCATGAAGCACAACATTGTGTCCACCACAAAAGCTGCTCTGTATTTTTGATCCTTTCTAATTTAATTAGCCCAAGAGGTAGCGCATTAATTTGCCAAGAATTCTTCTGATGCGAAAGCTGCCCTCATTGCAGAGAAGGGAAAAAATAACCTGCCTGCTACAGTGGCATGCCAGTAATGAAAGGGGGTTATTTTTGTGTTACAAATGGCATTGCAGGGTTACAAGAGACCTTTAAACCTTTTTATCTCTGGTTGGGTCATATGTAACACAGTGTAACACAAAGCACTAATTAACCAATTCTGGTCCAGAAGTCTTTTTAAATGCTCAGAATAACAGTGTTAGAACCTAGGTCATAGACAACTTCTTTTTTTTTTTTTTTTTAATTTGAAAAAACTTATGTGCTGTATTAAAAATAGTATTAAAAAACAACCAATCAGCAGCAGAAGCCCCTTTCCATGGGATTCCACATCCCAGACATTTATCCTGGCTTTGTTTTCTTTATGTTTAACGATATTCTTTATGTGGGCAATCTGGAGCCTTCAATTCCCTTAGCCTGTCTCTTGGCTCTTAATGCTGTATTTGTTTGGTAAATTGTCTCCATGTTAATCTTCTTCATCAAATACTTGGGGTCAGATTTGAAAAATCTTTGATCAAATCTACTACCACCCAAGCTTCTTCACTGCCATGTGCTTCCGATATGTCCTTATGCATATTACCAGTTCATTTACTCATTAAAGAACAACAAAAGCATGCATAGTATGAGAAGACCTTCAGGATACTTTGAACTGTTTATTAAATCTATGAAATCCTGACTTTTTTTTTTTTTTTTAAAAGAGATAAGAATGTTTTCAGGGGATTCCTGTATCCTGCACAACCTCCTTCCTTCTCCCTTTTTGCACTGTAAAGTTCAGAAGTCACCCTACAAAAAGTTCCAGCACACACAGATTCATTCTGCAGCACGAAAAGTAAATTGCAAATAAAAGCAGTTTTTATCCTTTCCCCCCAGGAATGGAAGGGCACTCGGCCCTTGCAAGCAGGTCATTACTGCTGCACCCCTTGGAGCCCAGCAAACGCAGCGGGGACGCGCATGGCATCCAGCCTCGCCATGTTTGCAAGCGCCCCTTGGACCTGGAGCGCCAGACAGCTGCTTGCAGGTCAGCGAGGCACAAACACCAAAACACTCGCATGAAACATCCCCTTACCCATATCCACTTGCGGGCCACTCACATGCTCTTAAACATCTCTGCTAAAACAGTTGTAAAAACAAACACTAAGGGCTTAAACCAAAAGTAAATATTTCCAAAAACTTTTATAAAGCATTTTCCCTGACTAGCTGCAGGCCAGGAGGAGAGGAGCAGCCTGGCTGTGCACATGGGGCGACCTGGTAGCAAAGACCTGGTGGAGGGACCGGGGAAAGGACCAGAGAAGGTCAGTGAAGCTGCTCAGGGCACTAGCAGGATTTAGTCCTTCACTATTACTAGCCAAGAGTAGTATTTACTTTATAGCGGTTTCCAATAATGTGCTTTTCTGTTGTGTTTGAGGTCAGAAGGACCACAGAGTGAGCCACTTCCAAATCAAGCCCGAATCTTTTACTGCAGGATTCTCTTAGCTTGCATAATCATTTATTTATGTTTATATTTGTGTTTTTTTTTTTTACAGTATATGGCACCAAACAAGTCAAAGTTAATGGGTTTAACCAAATGAAGAGCCCCTTTTTCTATTTAAAAAAAAAATACACATTTAATGCATTATGAAACTTGAAGGAAAAATAAGGCTGTCTATGCCAAATGCAGCATTTTTGAGTTATTCATAATCAATTCCTTAAAACTGCTTTTTAACTACTTTTACATCAATATCTCTAGAGATAGATTTTTCTTAAGAACAGGGTGAATACTACGCTTGTGAAGTATCATTTGAGAATTGCTCTTTTTTGTTTATTTGTTTGTTTTTTCCTCCTCTGCCTCTCTCTGTCAAAATGACATCTAGTACCTTCTGGACTAAACCCTTGCCTCAGATACTCTCTTACATTAGAGAGCCAGTGAAAATGGTACCCCCGCTGCCAAATTTTGCATATGTGTAATTACATTGGCGAAGGCATTGCACAGGAACCTCCCAGCGACTGTGCATGTGAAAAGGGGAGGGGGGAGAAAAACAACCTTCCGGAGTGCCACTATGAAGGAACTCCTGTAGATCTCGTGTCGTTTTGGTCTGATTTATGAAGATAATGTGCTAGAACTGATAAAACGCTCACCAATTGTGGGCTTAGCTTGGAGCTGGCTGTGTCGCTGCAGGGGAGGAGAGTTATGAACTGTTTGAGCATCATCCTAGAAAATTCATTGGAACAATTCAATAAACAATGGAGTAAGAAGATCGTTGGATGTGATGACGCACTGGGTGAGAGCCTTGAAGTCAATGGGAGGTTTGGCATTGATTTTAATTAGGCCAGGATTTCAGCCAATAAGCTTTGGGTTTTTAGCAGCCCATTGGGAAAGTTGCCAATGTTGGAAAGAGAGAGGCTGGCCAGCAGGAAGAGGAAGTTCGCGGATTTCCCTGCTGCGTCAACTTCCTTTCTCCAAGTTCACGGTGGGTGACCAACCTTGCACTCTGGCTCAGCACGAGCAGAGTCGGGATCCATGCGGCTCCACACGCACAACAAACAAAACCAGGCACTGATTTTTCCTCTTCCACTTGACTTCTAGATCGAGACATTTACAGACAGCCTTTGCAGGAGAGGGGCTCTGCCAGGTTTGGCTACAAACACTCAAAACTCTGAAAAACTGTAAAGCACAAAGTCAAGCCACTCGCTTCAGCAAGAGAAATCATTATGCAAATACTTTGAAATCAGTTGTCTATGATGAAAACCATCTCACTTAATCTCTACTGGAGAGCCAGCACATCAGACATGCAATAAGTAGTACTTTCTAGCTTTAAGGTACCATCCTTTTTCCTAGAGTTATTGATGAGTGTTGTAGTTTGAATTTCAGAGACATGGTACACTCCCAAGGTAATGTGTAAATGGTAAATGCACTTGCTTCCTTAATGCAGCTTCTGAACAAAGGGAAAACTCACTAAATAGGGGAAGAGGAGAAATCTTATTAAAAGAAAAACAAACAAACAAAAGCCAGAACACAGAATAAGAGTGCTGACTATATTATGGGAAGCAAGAGGCAAAAGAATCACTAAGTAAGGTCTAAAAGAATCAGTTAGTGAACAAATTAAAAAGAAAAAAATGGACATAAGACTACCCTTTGGTATTAGGATTACTCCTAGAGTCAAAAGTCTCCTCTCATCTGGGCGCACATGCAAGAGCTGCGGTTTGCAGGGCTTGACCTACACGCTCTCCATGCTGGGAGATGCTGCCTGTCCCCGCGATGCGCTCCCAAACACTCAGAAGCACGAAGGCCAAGGCGCTGATCCCAGTCCCAGACGGGAAGAAGGCAGCATGCCAGAGACTGGAAACAACCCCAGCCCTGTGGTTCATAGTAGAGGCGGTAAGGAACGTAAAGGATCGAAGAAAGGATTTGCACTGACTCTCAAGAGTCTTTAACTCTTGCCCATGTTATCAAAAGCCAGCCACAAGGCATTGCTTGTTGTTGGGTCTTTTTGTTTTCAAGTCTACAACTCTACCTAGTAAACATATGCTTCTTTAACTACCCCATGTCAAAATTTAGCATTTGAATTTTCTCTTCACACTCGGAGTATCTGAGATGACGAAGACATGAGTTATGGGATACCTTGGTCGGCCCCAGCTAGAAAGTCACATGATCTTCCTTTTGCAGGATACCTCAGCGCCCTTCTAGCCAGAACTGGGGACTGGGGGTTACTGGAAGTTTTTGAAACTTCTGCTGCAAAAAAACTGCTCCAAGACTTTGGTGTTTTTCAGAAACAAGGGCAGTGTTAGTGGCAGAGATCAAGAGCGCTTGACCTCAGCTACTCCAAACATTATTGGAGAGCCTTCCTGGAGATGAAGTGTGTAGATCATCTGGTCTCACCTAAACAAGTCAGGAAACTGAACCAGGACGCCCCACACCCTTGGCTAGTGGTTTCTCCACGAGGCTATTACTTCAGAGTAGAAACAACACCATGTTACAAACCTAGTGCATTATTACTTTTGGCTTCTAGAACAATGGTCCAAGGGGAAATTTTTCTCTGAAATAGTTTTCTTTCATCTTTTTGTTTAACCTGAAACAGAAGTTGTATGTTTTGTTTTGTTTTTTCCTTTTGCCAGTATTATTTCATCAGTCACCCCGCAATTTTGGCCTGTAAATGGTGGAATCCATTATTCACTGCCCTTAATAGCTGTGATTCCACAGCAGCTTCAAGGAAAGGGAAATCCTCCTATAAACAAATCCTCTTCTCTCATATAATTTTAATGCCACCAACTGCAGTGGTATTACTCCCCAATTATAGCAGGATAACAGAGAAGGAAATTGGGTCCTATAAATGATTCTGAAGTGTTACACGTAGCCAGCATATTTTGGCAAGAATCTTTCCTCTCCAGGTGACATATATATTAATTAGCAAATATTATTCTTGCTGACTTTCCACTTGGTCTTTAAAGATTTTGGGGCACTTGTAATTTTAAAAGATTTTATAGAGCCTAAAGTATTAGCTTAAATTTTGCCTAGCCATCACTAAAAAGCCTACTGTCAGGCTAGAAGAATCCTGAGGAAGTTGAATAGCAGATTAGAACTAGGAATTACCACATCTATGCAAAGTAAGTTTCCATGCATGCAGAGATAGCTTTGTATACGGTACATACAATACTTCAATAAAGTAAGAATTGTTCAAGGGTTAGTTAAAGCAATAGAGGTGTGCTGCCTCAAGATGTCCCAGAACCCTGGGAATTAGTCTTATAAAAGTTTCTAGTGCAAATACTTGTTGAATATATTCCTAAAAATTAAATCTTTAAACTCCAATTGTTTTTAAGAACAATTTTTAGGAACATTTTTTAGGCACAAGTCTTTTCATGCCATTTTTTTTTTTTCTGAAGACCCTAACCACTTCTCAAGCATTAATGTTTAGGTACACTTGTGAAGCTAATATCATTTTGTTAGATGAACTAAATGAGATGCAGATTTTTTTTTTACATGCACGTTTATGTAAATACATATATTTAGATGTATAAACTGAATTCCTAGCAAGTAGGTACCTGCTGCTGCATTTTATCTCAATTCACTACAGTAAATATTCAACACTGTTGATTTTAAAGATCATATCTGCTTGCAAGTAAGAGGCAAGATTCTTAGTCTTTTGAACTAATCACAAGACCAAAAACTGTCCTTACACTTATGGGATAAAAACACATCAAAGAGCACATGTTGAAGGAGATGACGTCAGTCATCTCCATTACTGGCATTTTATGATGCAGTAGAAGTGGCCTTAAGTAAACACGAGGCTAGCAGAAACAGTTAATTTAATAGAGGTGTCATTTTTGAAGATGAGCACTTGTACTCTAGACAGACATATTGGGGTATTTTTCCAGTCATGAAAGGATCATTAGTAATCATGTAGTATCTCCCACAGATTTCACTGAATTTAAACGTTTTCTCAAAGGCAGTTTCTTACCAGAAGTTCTAATTTCTCTAGCTACACCAAATTCATGAACATGGAATAATTATTTCAGTGAAATATGTAATTTTCAATGCTCTTGTTGAAGTAACTAGGACATCATTGACCTTCACAGCCCTATAAAGTTAGCCTATCATGTGCAAGAACTACCTTCAGCAGCACAGGGAAAACGTAGAGGACTACGTCAAGTACCTGTGAATACCAGTTCAGATTTTTCCAACAGCAGTTTTCACAACACAGCAAAGACTTTCAACTTCCAACACCAGCTACAACAGTAAGCCTTATTAATCCCTACAAATTAACAAGCACCAATTTATAGATGATCCTGCACCTATATACTTCAAGTAGCATCTATAAAGTAACTAGGCACAAAGCTATGGGCTCCCTCACCCTTCCTTTTTTGCTGGAGGATGTGAGGTTTTCTGTTGTTTATTTGTTAGTTAATAAGAAATCCTATTTAACAACTATCACTTTCATGGTACCTCTACCTTGATCAAAGGCAAATTCCAATTAAGAAAATACTTTAACTTCTCTCCTCCTTGGAGACAGGGCTTGATATTTAGATTGTCAAGTAACATCTGTGATTGACACATACCTCAACAGTAATTTCCTGTTCCTGCTCATATGCCATCCATAAAACCCAGGAAGTTGTAATAATTTTATTGGATATGGATAACTTCTTAATACTCTGTGCAAGCATAGCCTCTGAAAATTATGATGCTCCTAGCACAATCATACGTACATAAAATTAATCAGAAAACATTATATTCCTTTAGCATACTCTACTGAAGGTTTTTTGCAAAGTATACCAGTAATGATTAGCTTCGGCAGATAACTTATCAAAAATTGTCTGCTGCCCAACTCCCTATTAAGACTTCAGTATTTACCCTAAAGCTGCAACCTTCCCTTTATTTCTTTTGCTGTTCCAAGTTAAGGCCACAAACGATATCATGCAAGCTTAGGCTTCTGTAGAGAGAAAGTGCGGGTTTCCCACCTCGCTATTTGATTTGCTGCTAGGATGCAGCCCTGAAGAGGGCTTTGCAACACATTGGTTGAGAGTCTATAGACAAATCTTTTTTGGGGCTCCTGCCTGCAAAGTATGAATAACTTTTATCCCATTCTTCACCTATTTAGATGGTAAAATCAAGGCAAGCTTGAAAGGGGAGGGGGGAAGGGAAACCCACACACCACTCCAAAAAACAAACAAACAAAAACAAAAAAGACAACAAGAGGAGAGCCCAGGAGAGCCAGCACAGCTGCTCCCCTCACAGCAATGCAAAGGGATGGACGGAGATGACTTCCAGCAGTCAGCCATCATCTCCAGGCAGTAGCTTCACCAACGTGTCCCTCCCTTGGGTAAGGCCACCTTGACTTTCCAGGACACTGCCCGCAGCAACAGCTCCATAGCTGTTCTAGTGCCCTCAGCAACCCCAGGTGCTGCTGCTACCGTAATGATTTTTTTGCCTAAAGTCAGCTCTTTGTTGATGTCAACATCAGCAGTTTTCTCTCTGTTTAGTTAGAAATTCTCACCTCTCTGCTTTTTGGACGTTTACTCCAAATCTTCTTTGTCTGTTTCCACATCTTCACGCTACCTACTCTAAACGCTCTGTTTTCACACTGCTCTTTTCTCTCTCCTTCTCTTTAGGTAACTCTACTCCACCAAAACCCTTTCAAGATACCCACATCTTCTGTTGTTAAGATTAATACGGTATTTGCAAATTATTATACTGCTCATTTTGCACATAAGTTATGACTCATCTCCATAGGCCTTCTCTCTTCAATATCTCTGCTGAAAAACCTTTCTACCAGAAGCTTCAGAGCAAAGATTGCCTCTTATTCTTTCCATGCAGTAGCATGAGGCCCTGATCTCAACTGGGATCTGTTCATGCTGTTGCAATATTTCCCTTTCTTCACAGGTTGAGAGACTGGCTTGCTCAAGTTCCTAACAAAAGACCTTTCGCCAATTTCTAGATAAAGGAAACATTACTTAAGGCACTTTTCCTTTTTCCTCTTTTTTTAGATGAAACATTCTAAATATTTGCAGCAAGACAAGTTCTTGCATAGAATAAACATGCATCAAACCACGGAGTAGAAGAAAGGATGCAGTGAAGTCCCAGGAAATGTCTCTCATGTATCTCGGCACTTACACCTAGGATGAGCCAACTGCTGCCCTCAAGGGTTTGAAAGTATTTTCCTTAAATGATCTTCACCTCATCTGTCATGCTGCATTACATCATAAATATTGATGCTGTAACAACAAGTTACAAGTAACATACATGCTTCTTTTCTTCTCCCCACTTTTCCTTTTTCCCCTCTTTGTTTTTAAGATAGGCCCCAAAAACCAGATATTTCTGCAGAAAACAGAAGCAGATCAAGTATTTTTAATTAGTCTTGGGTCATTTGCACTCATAATTTCATACCCACATATCTTTAATATTTATAGCAGACACTGAAAAGATTTAACATATGTAGTGATTTTCACCAAGTAACTCCATACTCTTCCTGAATACAAAGATGTAATTTGTCACCATTTATACAACCTGCTAAAAATCCAGCTAGTAATTCATGTGAACAAGCTCTTTCTCTAAAATTTTAATTAAAACACAAATGCCTTGCACACTTCAAATTGTAATATCCTGTACATGTATTTTAACTACTGCCTGATCAGAGTGGGGTTTTATAAATAAGATGCTTTCTCACATCTGAAGAAGTTCTATGTCATTAGCTGAATGCAGTAAAATATATATTTAAGACCACCCTAAAATAGCAACCCTAATGAGAGGCACGTAAAGCAGAAATAAAACATTTAAGAAGTAATAACAGCTGATAGAACCAAAAGCGAAGATAAGTTAAGACTAAGACAAAATACTAGTAACATGGCAGCAATTACATATGTTTTAAAGAAAGGTTCGTATTGTTGTGAGAACACTGAGTTTTTCAGAAAGGAATCCATAAAGCAAGAAATTTACCATAAAATTGAAGCAGTACCTCACATGAGACCTAGTGGTTGTTTTACAGCGACTCTGTGCACTTGTTGGTTCAATGAATACAAAAAATAAGTTAAGATTATGATGCATAGGGGATAAAAACAGCCTCCAAATATATTTTTTCCTCAATACTTCCTAACTAATGCGTCCCTATTGCCTTAGGAGTCTTTCATGTTAATGGGAGGTTAAAGCAGTAATTTTGGATACTCACATTTGTGTGTCTGTATATATATTGACACTACATGCAAGCTACATAAAGCTGTCCACCAAAGGCTAAATTCTGCTCTCAGATGCCTACACACAGCTCCAACTAAAGTCAAGGGGAGTTGCGTGCACATATCTAAGGGATAACTGGCCCCAAAATGCATTTCTCAAGTTGCTGAAAATCTCCCTGGAACAAAATGAAAGTGATAATAGGAACAGAATATAATAAAATAACTGTACTCTCTGGAGACCCTAAGATCACATCCTTTGTTTCTCTGAAACATTCTTTGGTAACTTTTCAGCTCTGTCACTTTTTATTGCCCAAGTTCCATAGTATTTCTTTCTTCATCATTGTCTCTTACCACAGCTCTGTAATTTGTCAGTAATCTTGGTGTCTTAGAAAAGATACAAAGATTTCTCTAGACCTGTCTTCAGAAAGTGAAGATATATAGGAAAGAGAGACATTTGACGAATAGACACTCAACAACTATTCCTGGGAAATATGTAAGTTTTTTTTCTTATTATAGTGTTTTTCTGTTTTATCAAGAACGATGATTCATAATTTCTGGAAACTAGGGCCAAGTGGGGTGAAAGAAATTATTAATATCCTAAGAATATACATGCCTTATTCCAGTCACAGACTTATGTTGACCATTGCTCTTACTACAGAACTTCTCAGAGATGCTTTGCATTTTCCTGGCCAGCCAGGATGACATTAGCCAAGGGAGCAATATTTGCTTATATAAGTTAGATTAACAATACATCTCATAGCACAAAAAAATACTGCTACTCTGTATAATTATCTGTTGTGACCCTGTTTTTGCAAAGGTTTGCTCATAACAGGTGATTCCCACAATGTGTGTACATTCTAGCTTTCCAACTAATAGAAATCAAATCGTAATCTATATTTCCTTTCTAGAAATAAATCATTTTTCCCCTTTGCTTTAACACAGGTTAGATTAAATTCATCCTGAAAAAGGAATAGCGAGAAGTGGTTACATGCTCCAGTCAGTTTGTGTAATCTGGCTGTATTTGTGGCTTCTACTTTTCTGGGAAGAAGGTCTCAAATGGCATTAGTGTATTTCTTGTATTCTCTAGTCCTAAGGGAAAGTTGACCTTATTTTCATTTTCCCACTGACTGATTCTTTGGTTTGCTGCAGAATTCCAGGAAGAACTTCCTGCAGGAGAACAATATCTGGCACCCATTTAGCTGACTAAGTGAAGGAGCAGTATACTAAAGGGTAGGTCAGATTTTAGTAAATAAGGTAAATCATTGTTATCCTGGATATTGGACCTCTGAGGCAAAGCTGTAACACCTTTCAGGAAGCTAAGAACAGTGAGTTGAAGACTGCTGCTCTGTTTGTAACAGTAAAGGCACAGAGGGTCATTCTTTTATAATGCCTACTGTGCTTTTCTTGCACATCTTTATTCTATTAAAAAAGAATGCATCAAAAGTGTTTCCACTTACTTCAGTGCTGGGGGGTTGTTTTGTTGTTTTTTTCCTGTGACTTTTTTTTTTGGGGGGGGAGAAAGAGGAGGAAGAATTTTCTTGGCTGTTTCTAAAAATGCATGCAGTTTTGGTGCTATACAGGCAGGATTAAAGTAGTACAAGCAATAAAATAGCCAAAGAGCTGCTGGCAGGTCCCCTAGTAGTTTAAGTACTAATATAAATGCACCGCGGTCAACAAAGCAGCTCTGGGTCAAAGCTGCAAGTGAAAGCCTCTTGTCCTGTGCTATGCAGTGAATCCACACTCAAAGAGTAGTTTTTGTCTTGGTTTCTCAAAGTGACCACCAACTGGCACAGCAAAAGTACCAGGGAGTTGAAGTCTGCAGAAAGTTGAGTTTATTCTGCCTGGAGATCACTTAAAAGGTGGAATCCCTTTGCTACAAGCACCAGTGTGCCTGTGAAGCATTTTTCTCATTTACCTAGCCAGATCAAGCCATAAGCAAAGTAACAGAAAGAAGGGACAAGAAAAACATAGCAGCAAGTTTAGAGAAGGTAAGCGGTCTCTTCCTTCTCCTATATCCTACCACACAAAATCTGTAAATCCATAGCAGAAAGAGGGTGCAGCATGGTTGAGGGCTCAGCTCCCACACGTGGGTCAGGGTGCTCAGCAAGGACCCTAAAACTGTTCTGAGCACCACAGAGCTCTGCGGAGCAAGTACCATACAAGCTAGGCGAGTCTTCAGGAAACTTTTCCCTTAGTCTCCTCTTCCCCAGTTCAGATCCGAATTGCTAACCTAGATCCAAGGAACACTTCCTGATGAAACAACATGCTTGTGCCAAAACCCTGTGCCAGGAGCAGCTCAGTACATTTGTAACAAAGGTATATCTTTAGCTCTAGAAATCCATAAGCTGCAATCACTCAAAGCTGGGAAAGCATCTCTGAAAAGCACGACTCTCTGCTGGCTTGCCTTGCTCACGTAATCCCCACCAGCTACCCTGGGCCCAGGAGTCAGGACTACACAGACAAGCTTTCTACCCAGTATGGCCTTTTTCCTGTTTGCATTTCCATTCTAGCATCTAAGTTGTGGCCACAGACACTGGATGTACGAGTGCCTACAACATTTATTGAAACTTTTGGCTTATTTCTTTGTTCATGAGTCTCTGTCTGACCCAGGAGTGGGTTTGGTACAGCAGTACATTTCTAGTAAATACCTACAACTCATTCAAAACCCCCTTTCAATGTTGACACCATTCTTAAATTATGTGGTTACTCTGCACTCTAATTTCAGCACTTTTACAGCTGTTGAGAATCCATTGCCTTAAAGTGTAAATCCAAAAAGGATTAAATGAAATTTAAAAAACAGAGCCTTTTCTTTGAGGCAAACAGGCATATGGTTTTAAATATTTCAAATTTCTAGCTGTACCTGTGAAACATAAGCCTAAGTAAATCACAAGCCTGGGCGCTAGTTAACTAGACTAGAAGCTTCAGTATACTTAAATTAGAAGACTTTTTAGAAGACACATTCCTTTGAATTGACTTTGGCAGACAGATTAAGACATATCGCACCAGCGCGGCAATTATCCTAAACTCTGTTTGGGACAGTATAAGTGATCTGCAGAGAGCAGTTGCCCTTGAGATGAAGGGAGCAGCAAGGCAAAATACACTGGTGTGTAACAGCCACACACTTCTTGAGGGAAAAGTAGGCTCTGGCAGAGCTCCAGCAAGGGTAGAGCAGACAGCTGTATCTCACTTGGAAAGTGTAGGAACAACCTTCTGCGATAGGATGAAAAGGGGCTTCTTCTCTGTGTGTACCTTCTTGTAATCTGCAGTCCTTTTTTTGGTGCAACTTTACACTAATGTTTTATTATTCTCACTGGGGAGGAGCATGTTTCTGTAAATGCATTAGAAGTGTAAATATATTAATGCAATACTTTCTCCCAATTAAATAATTTATATACTCCCTTTATAACTGAAGCATGAAAGACTATGTGGCTTTCTACTAATATTTGAAATGGCAATGGTTCAAGTACTGCCACTTCAGGGACTTGACAAGTTGTAGGTAAAGCAGGAGTGTACGTTCCGCAGCAGTCACATTATCCAGCATTCCTGTATTATATTGTACTAATTCATGTACCTGTGGTGTCTGCTATATCACGCCAGTGGAAAGTAACATCTATAACACATACTAAATTTTTAGTGCTTTCCCCTAAGTGTGAAATAGGAAAAGATATATATTCCATGGTGCAATATTAAAAATGTATTTTTCCTCCAACATTTGTGAGAACCTGTAGATCAGACCTCTACAACAGCTCTCCCCAGGCAGGAAAAATCATTTCCTGTCTCTTTTCCCATGAATTTTGCTGCAATTTGCAGGACTTTGTGGGAAATTTGCCACAATTTGTGGGACGCTTCAGTCCTCTATGGGAGTTTGCAGTTGTGTACTGTTGCAGCTTGAAGACCTCATTGAGATATAGATTTCATATGGCGTGATTTAAACACAGTACTTCATGTGGGGATAGAGAATGGACTTGTTTGTTCCAGCTCACTAGGAATGACGTATTACTCCACATTCATGGAGTTGTGAAATCAGCTGGACAATCAGGAGCCCCATTCATGAGCTATAGGTCAAGGATAATTACTGAGCAGAAAAAGTAAACCTGCTCCACAAGCAAATTATGGCTCGAACAGAGAGGATAGCTTGAGGAAAAACAAGCAACAAATATTATATATACATCACAGAGAAATACTTTTACCTCACTTTTTCCCTACCTTTCACAAAATCAGCTAAATGCTCTCTCCCAGCTAACAAATGGGTAGTGTGGCAGCTTATGGGCTATCCATCCAGACATTTCAAGTGAATGGGACAGCACGGTGTCATCCAAAATAACTACACTGAGCGCCAGAGAGAGAAGGAAGCACCTTAAGTGATCATATTTCCAGTACAAGTGCTGTAAGATTAAACATCTAAACTGTACCTTCACTTTTTTTTTGCTGCTGCTTTTGCTTTTAAGTTTTTGCACTAATGAAATACCACTAGCGCTGTACTACTGCTTAACATAGACAAAATTGTCCTCACTGAAACTGTGTTAAGACGAAGAGCATGTTATTGCACACATATATGTTCATGTGAGAACATCCTTTACTTTCACATTTCTGTTTATTAAAGTAGACTTTCAGATTTAAAACTACAGAGTATATCATTAAATTTATTTCAGCTGCTTAGTAGATAAGGAAATACCTATGAGAGGTGTCCATTAATTCAAAATTAATAGGGTCTCTCTACCCCCCAACTCAGAAAGAAGCATTTCTACTTGATTCAACATTTTTCCTTTTCATGTAACAATCCTGGTTTTTTTGTTGTTTTTTTTTTTTTTTAAGCGTGGATGAATACATTTCGACCTCTAGATTGTTCACATATTTCATTTTGGTTCTACATGATTTCTTAATGGCTGTATTGACCCATCACAAGGCAATAAGTTGCCACATCTACTCTCTGATTGGTGGTGCTTAAAACTGGCATTTCAATAAAGAAAAACCAAGCCAAAATATTTAATAATGGAGTAGTTTTGTCTCTCTACAAACATCTACATCTACATTACATCTACATACATCTACATTAATTCATCTTATGGACATAATCTGAATCTGCCTGAGAAGAAATCTGATTATAAAGAAGTTTTAGTGTCCTTTTGTTTCTTGACTTTTGGGCTGATTTCTGTTATTCCAAAGCAAGTGACAGCGAATTGCAAAGCTTCATGCTGTAGATTTTACTTTTCAATGCAACCTTTTCAAAGGAGAAGGCTTTCCCTATGAAAGAGGGCTATTTCAGTACATTTTCCAGGCACTGCTACCATCTGATGAGTAAATCGAGCCCCTTACCTCCTTTAGAGAGAATGTGGTGAACACTTAGCACCATAGCTGTTAGCAAAGGCAGTTCTAACCACTGCCAACAGACCGTGCTGAAATTAAATAATTTCTACCGATAAGTCTGTGAACTATTTTTCTGACCTTTGTAGCATTTGTTATAGATAAATTATTCAGCTCAAGTTTCTCATCTTCCAGATAAGTTTGAGAACATGCAGCATTCTGTAAATTCTTTTTTGATAAATGCTGTGGACACGACAGCTAAACCAGTTTGAGGAAAGTTACCGCTCTGCTTCACAAGAAGTCATCCAAGGCCCGCGCTTAATCATACTTTTTACAACTAGAGGTTTTGCAGAACACTCTTACACTGGATGCCTTTTCATCTACAGCAAAAGCCACGGATCTAGCGCTTAACGAGACAGACAATTAATAATTCACACACACACATTAAACCAGGTAATGCCATAAAATGGGTGAACCTGCTTTTTAGTTAATTTTTAAATAGCGCTTCTGAACGCTGAGGGGACCACAAGCACCTCAACAGTATGTAATATTAACACACAAAAAGCTACACACAACATTTATGCGAAAAATCAACAAAAGCACGGGATTTCAAGCAGCAGATGCTCCATCCATAGGTGTTTGTGAGGCAAGTGACCACTTCTGTGGGTGGTTTTTTTTTTAAGCAAAGAAAAATGGAGACAGCTTAGCACATCTAGAGGGGAACTCCTGGAACGTGCCTTTTTGTGCTGCCGAGTTGTGCAGACGGACGCTTGTGACCATAAGAAATCCCCCTCGAGCCCGTGTTGCTCCACAAGGTGACAGGTTCCTCCTGTGGGTACAGCTTGAGGCTCAAGGCCTTAAAAACACACAACTCCATGTTTCTAAATACCCATGGACATGCTTTCTACAGTCTGCTGGCTACAGCTAATACGTAGTTAATCCGCTAGTCAGTGTTTCTTGAGTTGGACTTGCCATTCCGACATGCATTTAGGAGATTTTAAGAGACTGTAGTTTACCTGGGCCAATATCTTAAACTTATTCAAATAGAGAAATATTTGACAAATTTTTTTGAATGACGGATATTCTTTTGGTGTAAAGCCTAACTACTTTAACCCTCAGCATTCAGTGGTTTGCTAACTTCTAAGCAGGTATTTAAAGTGTAGTTAGCCTAGGATATCACACGCTCAGCCTCTGGAAAGGTCTTAAAATTGCAGTGTATGGTAACAGTCACTATAAGAGATTTTGTGGCAGTCATCAAGTTATGTTTTGGTGAAACTTTACTTAATACATCGATTCTGGATTTTCAGTTCCAAACTGTTAAGCCTCCAGGTTTGTGTTTTGGGGTTTTTTGGGGCTTCCTCTTCAGATTAGCTTACAAAATGATTTTGGAGTTTCCCATGCAAATACAGTAGCAAATGTCCTTCAAAATTCTCATTTATGAATAACTCACTTAGAAAGAAAAAAAATGAAGGAAAATACAGTCTCTTCATTTCACAAGGCAATCAAAGAAAAATAAAACAACCAAAAAACAACCAACAGCCACCCACCACACACACCCCCTGCAGAGTGAACCACATGAAAATGCACGACCAGAAACACATACGATCTGATTAAGCCCTCCAGGAGGGTCACAGTTACCTGCACCACAGATATTTCCAACTTCATAGTCCCCCTCTGAGGGCCAGCAGAAGCTGGAGATTACTGTTGGACCATTCTATAATTTACCAAACAGGAACTGGAAAAAGTCCTATTTGGATGAACTTTCAAAGGGAAACCTCAGCAGCTTTCCTCCATACATTTGCATAGCGGTAGCAAGGACAGAGCAGCTGCTCCCACCCTGCCCCAAGATTGTTTTTCTGCTTAAGAAATAGTCATTTACTTGGGGGGGGGGGGGGGGGGGGGGAGCAAGCCAATATGGCTTCAGTAACTGAATTTCCTCACTTGCCTAACTCCACTCAGTCAGGCAACCAGAACTGACACGTGACTTGTGACTAAACCGAGACCAACTCTAAACAGAAAACTTGGAAAACAAAACTAATCGTCACAGATCTTGAGAGTCCACTTAATAACAAGTGACAGTTTTTCCCCCAGTGGAAAAATTGCCATTTTCATATAATTACTTTCCATTTTTCAAATTCAAAAACATGCATATTTTGAAGAAGAAAGCCTGCTTTAAGATGCCTACATGACCCTACCTATAAGGCGCTAGCCAGCATCACTATAATAAAGTGTCATTCAACGGATAGCAAATTTACATAGAGTACTAATGCATGGTAATACATGTAATATAGCTCCGTAAAAGGCTGAATGAGATGAAGTGATTTCATTGGCTTGGGACCGCCCAGATGAGAGTGTTATTATCACACAAATTAGTATGACTTGAATGTCTCCCTTTAAACGTATTAGGATAACAATAAAGACAGTTCACCCTAATGTGACCTTCTTCTTCCATAACATTTAACACAGTCAAATTAAAAGTGCAAATCTGTTACCACTTCAAATAAAAAGAAATAATATAGAGTACTAAAATAATATGAGGTACATCTTAAAAAAAGCCATTCCAATTATTATTAACACATACTTTCCGTTGGAAAGAGACCAAGATCTGAACAAGCAAAAATGAATTACAAAATTTAAGATTTATCATCTTTTAACAAAAGCCACTGAACTAAGAATTCACAGCCTCAATATATCCATTAGCTCACTTTATGCTGTAGCCATTTCCCACCTTTGTTTCTTAAAATCTTTAATTTCATGTACACTTTGCAAATGGAATAGGACTTCAGAGGAATCTGAGGGAAGAGGTTGAATTTTCACTATTTTTGACAACTTCCATTAAAGAGATTATGTGGGTTAAAACTCCTTTTGCAGCCTTTGTATGCAGGCTCTATATTAAAGTATATGCTATTCACAGTATTACATGCCTGAAGAGTTAATATCCTGTTCCAGCAAAGCAGTCATCGAGAAGCAGAACTGTACTCACAAGATAGGGACCAAAGTAAATAAAAATCATTATTTAGACAGCCAGTAGGCTGTCTAATCAGGCCAACAATTTCCAAATCAACAAAATGATCTTTGCAGCAATTTCTACAGACCAAAAGAGGACGCTGCACAGAGCTTAGTCCTTACCTGGCAGAAGTCTATATCCCTTCAAACATGGATTGAGTTAGACTGATTAAAGCAGTTGTGAATGTGGACCGTAACACAACGGGAGAAAATGGGTTGTACGGCGGATAACGGATTTAACTCATAGAAGTTACTATTCTACTACAAGCCACTATTTGCCAGAAGAAGGGAGAAAGAGGGTGCTACATTGCTCATTTCAGGAAGGAAAAACAACATTGGCACTTGTTGCTGCTAAAGTAGTCCTGACACTTTCTGCCAGAGATTTAATAGTCCTGCTAGGTTTGACTAGATAATCTACTGAAAAGTGCAAGAGTATCATTACAATATGGCTGTAGCAATGTTCATTGATATCAAGAAAAATTAAGTGTCTTTTCTTAAATTTATTGTCTTGAAATGCTGAAATAGTGATGGAGCACAAGTTATGCAACCTTCTCTTTGTAATCTACCGTTACCTGTTAGTGCCATTTAACAATTTCAACTGTTAATTAATTTTTAGTAGAAGTGTTCTGTTAGAAAGATGCTGTAGAACATGGCAGAGCAATACACCGTATTACTGTATGGATTCCCCTACTTCTCTTCACCCCCTGCAACTTAATTACCCCTTGGAAGTGGGTTGAGAGGCTGTAGCACAAGAGCAGGCTGAGTTTGAGCCCACATGACCAGGTTCAAATTTTACTTTCAAGATTAAACCAAAAATACTGCGGAAGTACACACCAGCCAAAATCTTGGCTTGACTCCAAAATCCATAATTAGTCAAACTTAATCAGACTTTTCAGATGTCCAGTATATTTGAAATTTCCAAATATAAAGCAATTTACTTTATTGCCTATGTATGATTTTTATATTCCTGACCTCATGCATCTGGCAATAGATTTTTCAAAGCACAAAGGGCAGCCACGCATTCAATCCCATCGATCTTCAGTGGAAGTAGGCCACCTAAGTAAACCTTTATGCATTTAATATCTCTTGCCTAAACCTGCAAACGACAACCACTGTTCTCCATTTCACAACATAAGCTTCTTATCCCAAAAAGAAGCATCAAAAGATAAAGACCTTAAAATATTAAGCAAACTGTTAGACCTTTCTTCTTTAGAAGAAAAAGAAAATTTAAGACAAAGCCAAGTATTTCACTAACCAAGGAAAACAGGATGGTGTCAAGCTCTAGGTCAGGATGTTAATGGTGTTAGAACAAGTCCTAGGGCTAAGGTTAACGATGGTATCTTCCATCATAATCCTAAATGTAAAATACATGCTATTATTAGAATCTCTTATTCCTAATCCTGTTAAATTTCCACTCTCACAGTGACTTGGAGAGTCAGAGAAATAGAGCACAGGTCAAACAACTCCTCTGTGTTAGAAAATTTCTAATTTAAACGGAGGTTCTTTATGCGTGCATATGAGTAGAAGCCAATTTTCATTTAATCTGCTCCCCCCTCCCTTTTTCCTCTTTTAAATCAATTTTTTTGGTTGAAATCAAATTTTTAAAGTAAAATATTTGCCAAAACCAGAGAGTTGGTGAGAAAACACTGGAATTTCACCTCTGCCACTGCAACTTTAAATAAAACTCAAGCAATATTTAGGCAGTATGAAGAGGACAATTACCGTTTACATTCAGGAGGCCAGGGTTGCAGCACTTGTAACTACAGAAGCTGGTGGCTCTGACCAAGCACATTCTGGTTTTCAGAAACATCTATTTCACAGCAGGCATCCTCAAAAATCAGTTTTTTGGATAAAAACTGCCTTACTAGCAATAAATCTTCTTAAGCCTATACATAAGAATTGCTGGAGGATCCAGGCCCTGATCTGGGCCACACAGAACGGAGCCAGTTGTGCAGCTTTGCGGGCACAAGCAGCCCGGGAAGCCAGCAGGGATTATTTACAAGCCAGCTCAAATCAAGACCCCAGCGAGCAATGCCTACCCAGTAAGTGATCTACAGATCAAATAGAGGACTTATCTGTCGACGGCTGAACTGAATCCTCCATATTCATAGCTTTCTATACAAAAAGCATCTTCAGAAAAGCACCCATAGCTATCTCAAGGAAAATGACAGTTGAAGTGTATTCATTTGCACAAAGTGTGAATTCAGTCCGAAAATGCTAAGCAAAGGGAAAGCCACATTAATGACAACAACTGCTGAAGCTCAGGAGCCAATACTTGGCCACACACGCCTTTTCTCTTTTTAAATGACTTTTCAAAAGTCTCTTCCATCGAAGTTGCCATGGCTGCCCATTGGTTTGAGTCCCTAGGCTTTTGACTTTGTAAATTGAATTAAAAAGTTCATCCCGGCCTATGAAAATATCGTATAGGAGTCTACCTCATCACGATGTACAGCTCATATCTTGCAGTCTTCATAATCTTTTTGGTATATCCATCCTTCATCTCTCTCTGTCCCAGCACTAGTAAATGCTCAGCTCTAATGCAAATACAGCCATAAGGTATTTAACATGTTACTCAAACTTCAAGACTAAACTTAAACATCCCCCAATGTTTATTTCCTCCAAGAATTTAATCAGCTTGTGCACTTCTAGCCCTCCCAATGCAACTTGAAAAGTTTGGGGTTTTTTTGCTTTGCTTTATTTTTAAAGAGCAAACTTGCATTGTTCCCAAGTAATAGCCCAGGCCCTGCTCCTTGTCAGGGCAAGTGACCTCATTGAATTCAGTAGCACTGAGGCCTTAAGAAAAGGTATATTTTCACATTTAAATTTTCTTATACTGTTTAAACAACAGCATTTTATCCTTGTTTATTTAAACTGATCTAAAATTTTTAAGGAGAATTCACTAAGACACACACTAGAAACGTACCTATAAAATTAGGACCAGCAGATGGACATTTGCACCCCCAAATTGGGTAATTACATGGCTAAATTGCCATTTGCACATGCTATTACCTAATTCGTTTCACACATGGACAGAACCTGCATTCCTTATGGGCTGCAAGTACAGAGGGCTCATACGGCCAGAAGCACCGGGAGGATCTCGAGCACAAGGTTTGGGCAGAGTTCGCAACAGATGTATTGGAAAGGTAAAGCCATAAGCACCCTTTTATGAATATTTGATCCTTTAAAAAAAAAAGTTACAGAAGCAAACTGCAGCCAAACTGCAATAGTTTCTGCTATCATTATGAAGTGCAAAATATTCTATTAAAATGGTGCCATTTGCAACATAATGCATTTTAAAATTATTAAAGATGTTTGATTTTTCAAGAAAACCAGTTTGGAAAAATATGAAACTGCTTCAGTGATTTTAAAAAGTAATATGCTATACATTGCTATAGTCCAGAACTGAGATCGGTTCCAAATTAAAGCACCTATAAAACATCTGTAGTGCTCTGATAATTTTAAATCACTTTACACTGCTGAAGTCCAGATTCCCTATCACTTTCAAGCTGAAACACTTGTGATAAATTTGAAGAGCTCTAATAATTTTAAATCATTGTGTACTGCACATGCTCAGAACCTTGATCACTTCCAAATTCAAGGGCATATAAAAATTTGAAGAGCTTCAATTATTTTAAATCACCATGTGCAGTGTATAGAGTGATTTAAAATTGTTGTAGTGCTTCACATTTTTTTTTTAAGCACTTCAGTTTGGAAGCGAGTCAAGAAGCATTCCAGGCTAACAGTTCAAGACATATTGGACTGATTTTAAAATGTAACACTAGGAATTGGAAATTAAACGATTTTTTTTTTGGGGGGGGGAGGGGAAGAGAATTAAAATACTTAACATTTGCTTTGAAAGGGATTGAAGTTATGAAAAATATCATTCTTCTCATCAGAAAAAAAAATTAAGACATTAAAGAGAATCTTACTACATTATATAAAAAAAACAGAGGAAAAATTTCCCAAAGCTTCAGCAAGATATGACAGAGATATATCACATTCAAATTCCTGTTTCTGCACCTGAAAATTCAGTGATAACATCCTTATCCTGGTGAGGTTTTCACCATGTGACTGAGATCCTCTGGCCTTGACCACTGGCCTAAGGATACTACTCTCCAAATTTTTGGACTTTACTGACTTTTGCTTAGTCTTATCCTATTCAATGTTTGTCTCCAGCTGAGAAACGATCAACCTCGCGCAGCGACAGCCTTTGGGAATACATCTTCCAGGACTGACTCGCGCGGTCAGCAGTTCAGACCCAAGAAAACAGCAGGGAGATCTTCCAACGTCTACAGCCATCAGGAAGCGACCGGGTTTTCCAGAGCGCGCAGCTGCTCCCGAAATCCTGTCTCTTCAGCCTTGAGCTCCTTTTCAGCTATTTTGAATATCCCGTTTCATTCAGTGCTGCCTAAAACTGGACTTCACAGAGGGGAGGAGGGGGAAGAGGAGGAAAGAGGAATGTTATTTGTTTAACTTTGTGGCCATCTTTGTTGCCTGTAGGTTTTCACATCGAGCCGGCCTGGCAGTGCCCAGGAAACAGGGCATTCTTCATAATTCTGCTTCAGTGAAAACATACTGTCCTGCAGTTAGCAGGAAAAAGGGAAAAAGAGCCTGAAGGCGCTGGAATAATTAAGCGAATGCAGTGACAGCTGTGGCAGGTCCTGGGCAGGACTGGCTCCACTGAGCTGAATTAATGGCATCAACAGCCCAGCATCTCCATTAACATTTGATCATTAATTATTACCCTCTGACAGTAAGATCTGAAACCTTCTTATGAGTGGCCTGTTATTAATCTACCTTACCTGCCCTGCAAATCAGACAGGCTCCCCACCTAAACAGAGAATCTTCAAGTCATTTTTCCTCCCTTAAAAACAAAAAGCACCACCACCAAACCACCTCAGCAATTGCTTTTAGGATTAGTTTAGTAAATAATACACACAGAACTACTTTTAAATTAATTGGGTGCATTCTTAAAGCATCAGCAACATTCCTAGAATATTCTTATGTTGACTTAAGCATAATGGTTACCTAGTATATGTTACTAGCTGTTTGCACTTAATGTTCACAGAGGAAAAAAACATGAGCGCTGCTCTTGAGCTATTTGTCATAACCAAATGAAGGACTCAATTTTTTTTAAAACTCTGCACAGCTGAGAACATCTACTAAATATGGTAACCGATTTATCAAACTAAATTCAGAAATCTGCTATCATCTCAATACCTATCACAAAAGCTAAACAACATCCTGCACCTTTAGATCAAAGAGGCAAATAAGGATTAAAAAAAACCTAGGCTTTTTTAAAAAAAGGAAAACAATAGTGAAGGCCTAATTATATCACTAAATTTGCATTTAGCAACCTTTGCACAGCCATTTGGCTCACCGTCTTGTTAAAGAGGAGTTGCAGCACATTAACCTTTTTTTTTTTTTTTAAACTATTCCTACAATCAGCAGTGAGGAGCAAAAAGGAGAACCTAATTCTCTGCTGGCTGCTGTGAATCAGAAGAAACTATTCCCCAGTTAGAGGAGAATCAGGCTCACTCCATCTTTGTGCAGAGTCCGTGGACCTTCCTTCCACCACTCCACCTGCCTCATTCTCCACTCTGCTTTTGCTCGCTGATGCTGTTGCAAGCATTGACCAGAAACAAAACCCAATTAGTTGCCTATTTGATCTTTTCTCAGAGGCACAGGACAATGCAAAAATCCCAGTGTCAGGTGTCCTGCAGCATGGTGGTTTTTCTGATAAGACCCAGATAGACATGAGCAACTAAGACCTCTCCAGTTATTGGGAGGGGGAGGGAGAGAAAGAGGAAGAGCTTACAGGTGGCAGGGAACTGCTGAGTCTGCTTCTCTCCTGGGCCCTATCTGCTCAGCCCTGAATGATGAGACAGGGCCATCTGGACCCAGGACTCAGTTATGCCCCGGCCAGAGAGGAGCACAGTCAAGCACAGTCCCCAGAGCACAGCAGAAGAGTCAACCACCTAACAGAGGGACTAAATCACCACGCATGAACGACACTAATGGTCTCTGTTGCAATGATTTCTTTTAGAAGACAGGATTTAGGACAAAAACCAAAAGTAGTCTTGAAATTTCTCTGCAGTGCCCCAAGAAAAGGGAGGAGATTAAGAGTTTTCTACATATTAAGATACCATCTCCTCTTCAGAGACATAGTTGCTTGTATTGTTTCAGAGCTAACATAATAGGATATATATTTTCAAAGAGGGCTGTGTTTCAGACCAGATGGTTTCTGTCTTCTAGTAGAGAAACAACAACTACACAGTTGCAGCAGTGTTCAGCACTGAGTCAATGGCACCCACATTTTCAGGGCAGACGAGAGTGTGATTTGTGGGAATCTTAGTATAATTTAAAAGGGCTTTTCAATAATTTAGTATCACAGTTTGCTGTGAAGCTGGCTATCATGTACCATCTCAAGTAAGCCTATTCTGGTTTTGCATACAAATGTATCTGTTAATACAACACTGGCAGGATATGCCCAGATTAGGCAGATAATGGTCACTGTGGCTATCCCACAGTTCTGAATTTTCAGGAACCGAAAAGCCCGTTCGCCAACATTTTACAATTCAACAGTACCTTTCAAACAAATAGCTCAGAGTTAGGATATGCTTCAGAAAGTGTTCCTTTCTGTAGGCCGGGAAACGCATATGTGAAGATTAAGGCCAAGGGTTTTCTTTAATATAGATGCCTGATCCTAGATATCTACAATCTAATTTTCAGAAACGATGAATTCTGCTTTCTGCCATCCACTTCAACTAGAAACATAGCACGTACAGCACTTCTGTTGAAGCTGAAGCTATTTCCTTTGTGCCTCACTCTGCAGGTGCTCAAAGCTGCAGACACCTTTGAGAGCACTGACCTCAAAGACTTGCCGTAAGACAAAAACATGACAAACAGTAGCAACAGAACCACCATTTCTCCATCTCACAGAAAGCCTCTTCTAACCAGCAGACACCAGCCCACCAATATCCCTACACACGTGGCGTGAACAAAGGAATTGAGGTTAGATTATAGCAAAATATGGATAAAAACATCATTGCATAAACATGAATTATCTTGTCACACAAGTTTCTATGGATTCCTGCAACTATATAGGGAGTTTTACCACTTTCAAACCTTACAGGTATTTGAGGATTTAAAACAAATAAATAAATAAGAGAGGCCATACACACACGCACCCCCCAACACACCATGAACCACCCACCCTACAAGATGCAAAACTTCACAGAAACTTGGGGTATTTAAAATGCCTAAGTTATTCTACATATTTATCTAGAGATCAAAACATTTTAGTAGTCCAACTTTATCATTACAAGTTAAAAGCATCCCTTTTCTAGATATCCTTGTATAGAAAGTACTGGTTAATCTATAATTTTCCACATGAAAAATCACTTTCTTTGTAAAACAGGTTATTGCTTCATTCTTCTCAAACATCATGAAAGCATCATAGAGTATCTTAGAAGGAAGAGAGCTAAATGGAAACAAACACTGAATTAGGGAATGTGCTCAACTAGTGAGAAATAATCTGGTTAGCTGGAGAACAGCAGTGCTCATCACTCATAGGTGCTGCAGACATTCCTCTTTTATTGCTATCTTCCAGAATATATTTGTATCATAGCATTATCCATCCTAATGTGGATATAGCATGTAAAAGTACTTGAGATACCTCTCTAAATATGTATTTCTGCATATACCGTAACAAAAACGAAATAAGTCACCACTCTCCCCCTTACACTGCGGATAAGCAAAGTAATCTGAAATAAAACAGAAACAACCTATGCAGTAACTATGATTTTGGCAAAAAGCCAAGAGAAGTTTGGGGACATGGGTCCTAAAGGTATTACAAGTGATCAGACCAATTCTATAATGGTTTTCCCTGGCAATTTGTTACCACTGCCATTTTCTACTTCATCCAGACCAGGGTTCAAATGACACGCAACATCCATGCACACACGACCACCTTTCAACAAATATTTCATAAGTTATCTGTTATCCTAATAAATCCTTCCATTTCAGCTCTTCTTAATCTATAATACTGGAGTATGATTAATGCCACATATGAACTTAAAATACTCAAATGTTATGATACCAGAGATTTACTAAAATGATCATGATATTAACAACATTTTTTTCTTACTGGCTTTACAAAGAGCTATGCCATGTTGTTTTGGATTGGTGTTAAAAGAAGAGGATCAGGTTAGCATCTAATTGCACCAAAGTTAGAGACCTGAAGTTCACGCAGAGAAAAAGCTCTCTGATGAATAGCTTGAATCCACTTCAAATGTTTGTTGCATTTAGAGCAAAGTGGGTATTTCCTTAAAGTAAGCAATCTGAATAATTTATAAGTCCCTAACAAAGCCAATAGCTTCCCATCTTTCTCTCTCTCCAGAATCAGATACTTTTCAAATACATTGAATGGTAATGGTGTGCAATACACAACTTTTAAGTCTTAATTGTAAACAAAGGTGGTGGTAGGGAGTTTTGCAGAACACTTACCCAGTGTGGACAGCCTTCAAAAATATTCCTGTTTCTAAAGGACATTCAACTGCATTAAAAAGTTTTTAATGATATTAAAGATTTTTAATTGCCAAAAAGCAAATGTATGGGGAGTAAGTGTCCAGTTTCCTTAGCTATTTTTTATCCAAAAGCGTAAGTTCTTACATAACCTGTACCTAGCAGACAACATCCAGCTCTGTTTGGGCTATCTATGAAAGTAGGTAGGCAGCACTCAAATATCAGGTCCTGTCCCGAGTTCTCTTGAAACTACAAGAATCAAATTCTGGCCTCATCACAACAGTGCTAAGTTAGGAGAGGATGTCAGATCTTGGAATTTTTATTTATTTATTTATTTTTAAGTCCTCCACTGGCTAAATTTTTTTGCAGCCATAGCTATGTTACAAAATCATCACGATGTTGATTAACAAGTGGGTGCTTTGCTTAAGATACCCAGGTAACCATTTTTTAGGATAGCCCACATGTCACACAGTGGGAACGTGCCAGCCAGCCAGTGACAAGCCCAATCTTAAGCCAAGTTTTAGTCATAAAAGAAAAACTTGGTCCTCAGTAATAAATCATCAAGAATACGTTTCTCATATAATGCATACTGTGCCAGCCAATAGCCCTCTAGTCACTTTGATGCCAACCAAATGAACTATAGGTTAAACAAATTATATTGCCTATGCCATTGAAAGCAAACACAGAATTCAAATCGCTTTTGCTACGTATGCTGAATGGTCTTTCAGGGAGGAGAGCAGAGTATGTACAGTCAGGTTTGCACCGACTTATTGCAACGTGCTCTAGCTGTTAATTTTACACATTTCTTCTCCGGCCCAGTAAGTAGATAGGCTCTCTTTAGATCCTACTGGGACCTCACCACAGGGAAAGGTGGAGAGCAGGAGGAGATTCGCAGCCTTTAGCCTGGACCAGGAAGGCAATACTCCTGAGAACTCTGAGACAGGCAATCTGCTTCCCAGTAAACAGTGAATCATTCATAATTGTTCACTAGGACAGTAAAAATGGTACTAAAAGTTGTTACTATCTGACCAGCTTCATAGCTTCTGCAAAACCAAGATTGTGTTCTTCTTTGGCTTCACTGGTAAGTTCAGTAGAAAACCGAGGGACTGTGTATTTCCCAATCTTTAGGCTTCTGCATGTTGCCCAGACTTGTTTACTGAACTAACTTGGTTTTGAACCACTGACCTATAGCCAAAGGTTCACAGTCCATTATCAATAGAGTCTCTTAAATCAATAAGATGACTGTATAACATCAGAGACAAAATTACTAACAGCTGTATTTCTGAAACCATTAGCCTTTTTTAGACCTTAAGCACCTATGCTCACTGAAGCCTGCATGTTAAGCCTCTAAGTGTTGCAATATTATTTAATTTTGCTTGACAAAGGGGCTTTCAGAAATGGGCCAAATTCATCCCTGGCCTATTAGTGCAAGTGCAATTACAGCAAGGAAAACTCTGTCCTCATTCATCTTAACGATCAGATTAGCAGAACTAGAGAAGCTCTTAGGACCCATGCTAACCACCTGATAGCAATATAATTTTCCATGGCTTTTCTTAGATGCTGGAAGTTTGAAAATAAGTGACAGCAACTCCAGAAAAATACATCTCAACTTTTTTTTTTTAAAATTCTATTTTAGATTACATAAAAACTAATATAACCTCATCCTCAATTTTAAGCCACCCAAAGTGACTAGCTACCAGGTCAATGAGAAACAATCTTTCACTATTCATCTTGCAACTCACATGGTGCTGTACGTAAATTCCTTACTTTCTACTATTCATCAAGCTTTTCCTTCATTTATTATTTAATTACCTGTTCATAGGATCCCTGATTATAAACATTTGTTAAAGATATCAAACCTAGAAATGTGCTAGAATGTTTCCCACCTAAAGTTTTAATGAGTTTATAAAACCTCCAGCCCATATGCTTCAAAAACGTTATCCTCAATTATGTAACAGGGGGTATGCTGCTGATATCTGTTAACAGCTAGAACAGCTGTGGTTTTCTGCTTTTTTGCACTGCTCAGGAGAAGCAGCAAGTTCAGCTTCCTTTTTTTTTAATTTGGTTGCAAAACCTCTGAGCTGAACAGGTGTGTGCAATCATGAACCACAGCAATGAGCCCAAACTGCTGCTTTTCTAAAAATTCCACCAGTCAGTGACACACACTGGTCAAGGTTGCACAACCTTGTTTTCCACAGGCTGTTTCTGATGATTCATTACCCTCACGGAGGTGAATTTCAATTATCGTTAATATGTGTTTTTTTTTTCTTCTGGTACTGAAGTAAGAACTTCCTCATTTTCATTTCTTCTCCTCTTCCCCCTGACCCGACTCTCCTAAGTTAAGTGAATTTCCTTGTTCATCCAGAAACCAGCATGAACATTAAAAGAGAAAACTCTCTCCTACTTTTCCTCAGAGCAGGTTATCAGGGCAAAAACTTCCCATATTACCTTGTCCATATCATTGTATGTGGAAATGCTTCTCTCTCTTACCCAAATAGATTTACTCCTTTGTCCCTCCACTAACAATCAGCACAGCTAAACAGTTGCTGCCATTGTGGGACTGCTTTTGCAAGAAATGCTTGGCTAGAGCTACCAAACTAGTTTCACATGCAGGTGAGCTTATACTTCTACTGGAGTCAAAAGCAAAGGTCTGTCAGACACTTGACTGCCCCACAGCTCCTTCACTTCAGCAACTTGAAAGAAAAAAAATTGCCCTATTCCCATTTGAGGTCTTCTCACTTCATTTCAACAAAGAATGAATTGCGAAAAAAAGCATGAAGGAAGGTTTTAGTTTTAGGAGCTAAACTGCAAGCTACTTTCTCAACCACCTCTCTCTCCTTCCCCTACATCTCTATCCCCACCTAAGCTTCAGCACATTCTAAGTAATAGGAAACATGTGGGACAAGAGCTGCATCTTCAGGAGGTCAGATGATACCAGGAACAGCAATTGTGAAAGCTGACATCAAATAGATCTCACTTTTATGTCTTCACAATCCTGTCTGCAAATACATCAGATATTTTGCTGTGTAAAAGGTAATAACGGCTGCTTAGGAGTTATCACACGGAAAGATAGTAGTTCATGCCTAGAGTTCAATTGTGTCTGCTCCACATGAAGGAAGTACCTTATATTTGTTCCTATCCATATTTAATTAAAGTATCACTTGGAGCAAAAACTAGGATTTGCTACTGCACAGGAGTTAGGCTTTCATAAGGTTTTCCAAACTGATGTGTTTGGGGGCATGTCATTCCACACGGAATAGCTTCACCAGCCAGGGGGAAGGACTTCAGAATACCCTATCGGGCTTCTGAAGGGTGGATAACGCAGGGACAAAAGGATGAGCTTGAACCTTCGTTCCCCCCGTCTGGTTCCCTTCACCCTAGTCGTGTTTTCCGAGAAGTCCTGCTTAGCTGACGTGACAGGCAGCGAATGCAGGAGGGAGGCAGGGGAAGCCCTGCTTTTTGTCGCCTGCTGTGCTTAAGCAATTCTGGAGTTCTCAGAAGCATATAATCAAGCACTTACAGATTATCAACATACACTCAGTATCTAGGGAACTTAGGTACATTCAAAGGTTAGGTGGCAGCAGAACACAGAACCTAACGGTCCAAATTTTTGACTTCTAGGCCTGATGCCCAGATAGACCCTTTGGCTCGCATCCTTTGTAGCACCAAGGCCTATGAAATATCAAAAGTTCCACTTGGCATGTACTTGTATTTTTAGACATCTAATTATCTTCAAAGACCTAAGCTTGTTCCTTGCTGGAAGTCCTCAGAAAGCTATGATACTGAAGGGATTCAAGTTCATTGTCCCCTGGTCAGATCCTACAGTACTAAGCATACTTCCTACTACTCTCTCCCACTATAGTGGGAAAAGCTCTGCATACCTCCTCTTCAAAACCCTGATGGACATCTTGTAAATCATATGGGCTACCCCTTTGTTAACAAAACAAAACAAAAAAAAACACCAAAGTCATCACAAAGGAGTTGCAACAAAATACAAGACCATGAGTCTCATTTCAAGGGAAGTTGGACAACAAAGTTCAGAACATTTAGAAAGAAGGAACAGAAACTTTTTTCTGAACTTTTCATTTGGAACCTCATGACTTCAGATTTTGCAAGTGCTCAAGGAAAGATACGTGCATGCTGTGTGAGCACAGGCAGGGAACCTATGATTCACTGGCTTGTGCTCTGTATATTTAACTCCTGAATCACAAGATATATAATTGCAGAGTCACTTTTATTCTACCAACTTGTAGTCGAATAGCCATGCCAGAGAAACAGCCACTGATATTTGTCAGCCTCATCCATTCTGTACTGGGAACGTAAAACTCCCAATTCATGTAATTTCTGAAGACCGATCATCACCAACCAGTATGACTTACTACTTAACAGCAGAAACAAAACAAATCTCCTTGCGAAAGTGGTGGTCCAGACACTGCTTTTATGTGGATGACTTTGCAGCCACCAAGACCTATTCTACATTTAATACCTTACATGCATTGCTCTAATAATTAACAATTGTTTTAATAGATGCAGCCTCTGTCTTTGCAGAGTCTAGCACTTATATGTATAATTTGTTTTATGTGAGAGTATAAAAAACAAAAAAGTACATCCTTACTTCACTTGGAAGGTTATTATAAGTTCTCCTACCTAGATGCACCTTTTGTGCACACATGGATTGTGCATAATAAATTTCATATAAAAGGGTAGTCATTGGTTTAGCTTTATGAGGACAGTAATATAAGGCCTTGAGAGTATTTATCAATCAGTACCTATAGTGTTACCCATGGTTGTTTCTCCTGTAATAGTTGCACATTTTTAATAGATAGATTTTAATAGATATCTAAAAATAGATATTTTTAATAGATATTGGATAAAATGTGATTCACAGCACTTTTCTGGCCCTGGAACATGAGCTGCCAAACCAGGAAAGAGATACAGCCTTTCTAGCCAGTAAAATATATGTTAGAGAAAGAAAACAATCTTTCTACATCATGCATGTTGAATATCAGATCACATCTTGCTCGGTGCTCCAGCAGTCAGATAATGCTTAAACTCTGGTCACTTTTTTTTTTTTTTTTTTTTTTTAAGGTTTAGAAGAAGGCAATTGCAAATGCATCAGGTTAGTTACTACCCAAATTACATTCAGGTAGGCTGAGCAACTCCTTTATTGTGGTTTGTTGTTTACTTGTTAATGGCCATAGTATGTAATGGGGAAATCTGAAAATTGGAGATTAAAAGAATGAAAGGGGGCGGAGGGGCAAATGATATTAGGACTCCCTTCAGGAAATTAAAGTAGAAGTTTTCCTTCATATTTAGAGACTCCACTAGAATAGCCGATGTCAGTAACGTATATCTGCACACAATCCTCCATAGAGAAAGAGTACTTTGAGTCAATTTGGCTACATCTGTACTGATGTGTGTTTGTACTGCTGGTTAAATTCTTTGATTACTTCTCATTAGGGATCAGGGAGCAGTGATTTGGTATTTCAAACACTTCAAGTTCAGGCCAAAATCAGATTTATGTCAGTCCAATGTAGGATTTGTAATTTAATTTAAGGCCATGGCTACAACTCACAAATCTAGAGGTGTGATCAGATTGCATATTGGACACTGAGTTGCGGAAGTGAAGCTTGCAGTTTAAGCCCAGCTCAGCTTGAGGACGAGGAGGATGCTACAGTATTTACTGACTTCATATTTTGATGGAGAACTTAGAGACTACATACATTCAGGACTTCAGATTCTGGTAGATAAATTTTTGATTTATTTCAAAATACATTTTACTACTTTATATCTGGTTCTAAACTGGATGTGTTTTAACAGAGGTCATTAGCTTCTCCGTCTGAAACCTGCTGTATCATTCAGCCTTAATTATAGCATTGAATATTAGCACAAAACGCCCTTCCTTTGTTGTAGATACCAGTTCAGATGAGACCCTTGTTTGACTTACACTGGGGCTTTAGAAGTTCCATCCTGTTGGGTGAATATCTGGATTTTTGCTCATATAAAACTCTCAACACATAACACATTTCCAGTCAAGCAAGAAATATTTTGTAGGCATCAAACACTACAGTGTGACTCTTGGCTTATGAACTACAAGAGCAGTGGAACAGTGCAAGGTCATAGTACCACAGACTCTCTGCTACCTGCATGACAGTAACCTGTACAGCTGGTAAGTGTTTTGATTTGCAATTCCTCCTCCCATGAAACAAGCGTTTCGTTCTAATCAACACTGAAAGTGTCCCCTTCTATATTTTTATAGAAGGTTATAAAACAAGTCAAAAGTTTTCGCTCTTTAAGGTATCAGAAACGTTAAAAGATTCTCTACTAAAAGCTTAAATATAAGTAAAAATATTGTTCTGAACGCGTTCAAAAAGTGAAAGCAATCTTCAGCGTTTCCACAAGAAATAGTTTAAGTTAGCAAGCTGGTTACGTGAGCAGTAAATGCCAGGTTAACAGAACCTATCCAGAAACTGAAACCAGATGTTGGACAGCCAACAGCTCCTGAATTCACGTGGAGTCAGAGGCAGCAGCATTTCTTTCCCCAAATCATTCTGGTTTTGGCCATTAAACTCCATACTGAGGTCTTGCTTCAAGGCACGTCTTAAGGAACCACAACCCCAGGTCTTGCAAGAATACAATTGTTGTTTGGGCTTTAATCTCCTGACAGCATAGGGCAGTAAACGCTCAAAGCACATAATTTTATGGAACCATCTTCCGCAGTGCAGGTCTTATACAGCCTCAGCCAGCTCTTGCTGGACATCTTTATTCTCAATAGTTAGTACATCTCCTGTTATTGCTCTGTGACACCTCACCTGCTAACAACATCCATCGTCCCTCTGCTTGCACCAAATAAAGAAAATCCATCAGCATTATAAAGCTACCCTCAGTTAACAAGCTATATTTAGCTTAGGCTCAACACTCCTGTTTTTGATATAGTCTCCTAACTCCAGATTCAGAGGTAATGGGTTTTTTTATTAAAATTTTATCAGACATCTATAAACGTAGCAGTTGCTTTAGACTACATCACACAAAGGGAAGAAAGAGGGAGAGACTGATAAATCTTAAAGAGTTTATTATTAATACAGAGAGAATTTCCTTTGTTTGTTGTGATGTGTTTTATTGGTGTACTCACTGTGGTTCAATTTAGATTAAGAAGTAGGAAGATTATTGTTTCCCAAATGACAAGTATCATAAATAAACACAAGCAAAGAAATTCTTGTATTTATATCCCAGAGAGATATGCCAAACTATCTACAAATAGCCAGGCTAACGGGAAAATTGGAGTACCTGCAGGTTCATGGGTAGCCAGGCTGTATTTTACTGCCCTTGACAAAATACAACTGCTAGGTTTTCTAGAGTTTTGATCCACTGCAATGCTGGCACTGCACTGTGTCAGGTTACACTGGGTCACATCTCATCTGTGATGTGACATAACATGACATAACTCAATGTGATGTGATGCACAGAATAGTCAGGTGCCCACAGGAAGCATATATTCTGTGACTACAAGCAAGTTGTTCAGCACAGCAGGTACAGTGCTCTGAATTGCTTTGCACATCCATTGATGTAGATAATTAGTATACAAGGCAATGCTCTGCAACATGCTCATTCCAACTCAGTTGTTTCCTATAAACCATACTCTTAAAAAATATTTTATGGTGACTGTTAGTCGAGATTATTCCACATTTGGGTGTTATGGTATCATAAAGGAGTAAAATCGCCTACGTCAATAAACCGCGTTACACCTTAATTTGGGATGCGGCATTCAAGAACTAGTATAATAAGGAGTGGAATGGACATCAGCTAAGTACGCTTTGCAATTTACTTTGATAAATAAATCTTTCTAATGTTTTCACAGGCTGAACATGACACGTTTATAGCCACAGCAGCACTCTCTTCATCCATGAGGAGAAGGCCACCCAACCCAGTAAGTCAAGTGTTGATGATTTCAGATCCACTGCTCCCTTGTGCTAAACATACAAGACGACCTGAACACAGGCAACATGAGGAAGAAACCAAGGGTGTCTATGAGACAGGCAGCAAGACTAATGAGGCAGTAAAAGCCCCTGGCAAGAAGCATGAAGGTGCTCAGAGGGAAATGGAAGCAAGTTTATGGTAAGAGTTAGTGGTAGCGGTGGGGGAAAAGGGAGAAAGGAGCATTTCTTAGAAGGAAGGGTCTAGGGGAGAAAGAAAAGTTTGAGAAAGCAGGTTTGTGTTTTGGAACCACAACAGAACCAGAACAGCAGGAAAGGGGTATGCCTGAACAAGGATCTGTCTTCTCCCAGGATGTGGTAGGGACTCCATGTCAGCCAGAACAATTTGGATATAAAGAGACAAGGAGCTAACAGATAAGGCTTTCATTTTTAGTAGTCCATTTCCAGGAGGTTAATCAGTGCTCAGGTAATGGCCCAAGGTCTCCAGGCATGAGCAAAGTTCCTTGAATCTCCTGGGCCGTCAGACTTCATATCAGGATGGCTTCTCCCCATAGTCCGTATTGCAGCACCAGCACCCTATCTCACTTCAAGTTTATTCCTCTTTGAAGGCATTCTTACCAGTATGGGACTTCGGAAAACATTTGTATAATTAAACAACAGACAATTCAGAAACAATAAATTTGAGGTAATGCTGCATTGCTTGCATTAGCTGACCTGTGGTCAGGATTATATCATGTTCCTCTACCCAATCACCAGGCAACGCATGGCAAAATCTTTGCTTGTGAAAAAGTTGTCAGCATTAGATTTACAAGATAAACTCCTGAAGAAACCATAAGTCTTTGTTTTCGGGGGGGGGGGGGGTGGGGAGGGGAAGGGAAGGAAATAAAGCTTTGGGGCAAATTTAATTTGATAACACCTCTTTGTGGTACACGGGAACCAACCACAACACAATTCATTACCAAATAACAAAAGCAACTGAAAACCCACCATGAAACAGAATACATATCACATGCAGTCTGACATAAGACTCAGGATAAAGAATTTCCATATTACTGTTCCTAATTGTTAATTGGCAAGAATTCTTTCACTGAAAGGTACTGTATTAAGTTATGTCATCTTCTTCAGTTTTCACACACCATAAAAAGTTTCATGGATTAATTCTAGCCATGGTCCTTTCATCAAGATCTGCTTTTCTTCCATAATCTATTTGCAGAAAAAGGAGATGAGTGCTGTACTCCAAACCCAGTGAGCCTCAAGTTAAAGAGCAACAGAAAGCTCAGCCCTTTTCTCAGTTTAGAGGAAGTTACTAGTAAGTTTCATTTTTCATAGTCTACCGTTTTTATTTTATTGGAAGTGCCACCAAAAAGGATGGTGCAGAACACTGCTCTCTGTTACACAGTTTAGGAGGTATGAGGATTTTAAAGGCATACAAGTTTTCCTTCAGTGCACATGGACCCCAAACGCGTATCTCCACCTGCGTGCAACAGACTCAGTCTAGGCCGCCAGTCTACAAAGACACCAGAAGGCCCCTCACCTCTACCATCAGCTATGTGGGTTCCAGCTGCCTTCACAGGTATGCTGTTGTGTTTTGGTACTTAGTTGTGAGGGAAACTCTCCCAAGCATGGGAGCAAACTAGGTTTCCTAGTGTCATGAATCTGGACAACTCACACATACAATCAAGGGCATTGTCAACAAGCTACAGGTGTACATAGAAACAGGCAGGAAAAACACATGTGAGCCTGTAAGGGGGAAAGGAGGGAGGGAAGGGGGCAATAGCAGCCTTAGTCAAAGCTTTCAGTCCAAGGTGCCCTTGCTTTATATTTAGGTATTTCTTGCCTATAGTTTGAAAAGCATGTGTGCAAAATGAGCAGCTTTATTTTGCCCTTCCAGGAGAGATGTTCACAGCCAACCAAAGGGGAATGATGTACTGCAGAATGACAGGAGTTGCTAGGCTCGATCACTGCAAATGTTTCAAACTGTGGGAGAGCTATACAGAGTGAGAAAGTTTTATTTTTAAAAAGCCTGGCAAGCCACGCTCCCTATATAGCTCACTTCCTCCTAGAAACTTTCCCTAAAATATTTTTGTTTGATATTTTGATCCAAGTCTTCACTGGATCCAAATCCTAAGCTCCTGACATCTGCTCTCATCTCTTTGACTTCCCTATGCAGGGGAAAGTCAGAGCCTTAGAAGCAGGCAGTTGTTGCCTCTGCAAAAGGTGGGGATCATCTACTCAAAAGGCAGTGTCACTTCAGCACAGATGCAGGTGCCATCAACCAGAGCAGCCAAGGAGGCAGGAGGCACATACTGCCCCACTGAGAGAAGATTTCCGCTCCACACAACACAGCTGGACCAGGACTGAGTCCATCAGACATACCGACAAAACCTGGCTGCAAACGCGCTTGGGGTAGTGACAGTGGGCTATTGCACTGAGCATTTATCAGATACTACCCACTTCTGAGATTCAGTCTTACCATATGCTCAGAATGGAGTAACCCTTGATGATGCACTGCAATAGCAATGATACAATTTAAAAGCAACTCTTCTGTACATAATACTCCTGCTACAAAACACACACACAAATATCAGCACTGTTGGCACTGGCAGCAACACACATAATCATTTGCACAAAACTTTCCATTATTAATGGACAGTGATTTCAGCCACTTTTTGTTCAGCCTATTTTAACTGTCTGAACTGGCATTTCCATGCCAGGTGTCTGCTCTAAATGCAGATGCTTTGGAGACGCTTCAGCTCAAAGCAGTTGAGGCATTTCCTTAATGAAGTCTGGGCTAGGGAGAGGAAACGTACTGCTTGGCCTGTAATAGTTTTTAAAAAGAAGAACCTACCGTTATTTGGAGTAAGAACTTGAGATTCAGCAGAAATAGGGGTAGCTCTTGTCCATTGTTACCCATTTGACTCGATAAGACTGAGATGATGCTACTGGAGAAGGGAAGCATAACTGCCTGGGTAAAGTGCTGTAGGTTAAAAACCCCCAAGGTATTCCTTGGGGGTTGAGGTATACTAAAGAATAAAACTGCACATGAAGTAACACTGCGAAAAACCTGACTGAGATACAGCCAGCTTGGGAGGGAGAAAACAGAAGCAGCTGCCTTTGGTGGCAACAGGCAGAGAAATCTACCTCCAATACCACATGCCCTTCTCCCCATGGAGCCAAAGTCCCTGCAAGGACAGCTGTCTTTGAAAGCCACGAGCTACCTGTGGGGGCCTGGGAGCAGGGGAGACCACACTGGAGATCTCACTAGCAGATACCCAGCCACCGGACCCAGAGCTTCCATGGGCAGCAGTGATCGGGCTACACGTAAATATTGTTCCACCGGAGAAGCTGGACGTGCTTTGGGTTTGATTTTAAACACATTAAAAAAAGGGTACGCTCAGGGAACAGCCCACGTGGAGTCCAAGTCAAACATTAAGAAGCTCTGAGTATTGAGCTGCAGGCTTTTTATTTCTGCCCCTTTTTCACACCAAAAACATCTGCCTTATTGTAATCCCCTGCCTCTATACTTCCAAACATTTACCTAGAGCAAGTGTGGTGAAGTATGCAACCCAATTGTATCATAACGTAGGCAAACCATATGTATACCATTAATGCCACATCAGCATTGGCCAACTTTTGGATCCCACACACCACGAGTCTTTGTATGCTCAAGCTATGCACAAACATATAATAGATACCCATGCAAGCTTCCCCCCCAGCTGGGGTCTGGAAGCAGACTCCTATGCCAAGGCAAAGTCTCAATGAAGTCTGTGGGAGCTGCAAGGTGCTCAGCACTTTTAAAAGCAGGACATTTATATTCTGATCCCTAAATGAACTTAGCAGCCTAAATTTAGTTTCCTATTTTTGCCACCAAATAAAAAAGACCCATATGAGCCTCCAAATTTAGAGCTGGGTACCTCGACATAGTCATCCATGAGTGAAATGTAAACCTTGCACTTCGGCCCACATTCCTATCAAGCTGATTTCCAAAAGAGGAACTGATCAAGCACAGAAGATTTTTAAAAAGAAAATAATAATCTAAACTTGCTAGTGTGAATTCCTTGCATCCTGCTTTATTTCTAGTTGCCAGTCACCCGATTTGGACCCTGCTTCCAGTCCTCTTACACCACGGTAATTCCATCAGCTCAGAGTCGATTGTGACGAAAGCAAGATCGTTCAAGATTTCCAATCTGACATCAGAAGCTAAATCTTATTTCCAAAGGGAACTGTGGCATTTAAGAGCTTTAGTCCCAGCAAAGTCAATAGGGCTAAGGCTCCTAAATCCGTACCAAAGTTTTATACACCTTTCAATGTTGACTCGTATAAAATATCACTGTGCAAATATTTTCCATTTACAGAAATCACCTGCTCCTGACAGCTTCTCAGGGAATTTTTCTTAATGTGTAATACAATCTAAACATATGTGTTGCATTAAGTTGGGTTATATCAGGTCATGCCACCTGACATGGTATATCCCAGCATAATCTAATGCAACGTAAATCACTCACTACAACAAACTTAGATGAAAATCTTTCCTCCCACCTCACAGACAGCTGCAGTAGATAAAGTGTCTATACCATTATAAATGGCCAGGTAAGCATCCATGCTTTGACATTATTTCAACATAATTCAGTACACTTCTATTTCAGTACAATGGTAGCTACAGATACAGTCCTAGCTCACTGAGCACTGATGATGGAAGGAAGGGAAGGGAAGTTTTATGACTTTGTTTTACAGAAATATTTCCTATTTGACCAATATATGCTGGTAAAAGGAAAACGTCAGAGAAATATTATAGCATACAGTCATAAAATTCAATGCAGGTCCAAAGCTCAGTGAATATCAGCCTCGTGAGGATAAGCAACAGGTGGGAGAGCTGGCAAAGGGAGATCAGCTATCCCATGAGGTGAATGCAAGCCACAGTGCAAATCCATTCCCATACAGGCCAAATTACAGGTTCTCCCACCTCAGCTTAAGCAGCGGAAATTAGCAGTTCTGCACCACTTCATGAACTCTGCCCAACTGAAGACCATGAGCTTTCCTTCACTACTGCCATGAGCCCTACTACTGCTCCCTGGTTAAAACAGGGCGGGCAGGAGGAGAGAGGACATGCCATCGTTGCGCAGGTGCAGCATCGGTCATCTTATGCCAGAGACGGCCCTCAGCATTTAGAAACGCTGGGGAAAGGTTTGCCTATTCCATTTGCTTTGCGTGGCATTTCATCTAGACGCAGTCCTTCGAGCCGGCTAACTTATTCCTGAGGTTTTCAAGTAAGCATTCAAAATCAGTAGTCCTTCCATAAATATTAAACCATCACACTCATCATGACAAAGGCATCTGCTAAAGGCGATTATTTGTCTGAACATCCCACGCAGCGTAGGTAGAACACGGGTTATGTTAAGAGCTTGTTGTAGGATGCAGTCTTGTATCATTTTATCAAGTATGGATTTTACATCCAGAAGGTAAGCTTAATATCATGAATTATAACTGCAGTAAATTGTTGCTGATTTTTTTTGCAATTTTATAATTTTGAGGTTATCTACCTAGTTAATAGAGCTACACCAAGTTAAATTTAATTACCAGCCGATTTGTAGTTACAGCAATCGGAGCTTCTTGCGAAGTAGGAACAAAAGGATGCTTACAGAACCCGGAAAATAACATCCCTTACACTGAAACAAACAATTACTAGTGATGTAAAAATATGTAGTAAGTGGGGTTTGCCTGTGGGACAACTTAGATTATTTCAGCTGAACTGCCTTTAAACTCAAATTCATGCTAATGCAGGTACTGTAAATACAGTTTGAACCTTAATTCAATAATGAGATCAACAATACACTTAAAGATTACTTAGCACTTGAGCAGTGTGAGCAAAATCCTTTTGATCACCTATATTGTGCTATTCATTATTTTCTTTGATGGTTAAGAACACTGAAATGTGCTTGTTAAAAAGAATGAAATGAAGTACAATATTTATACCATATTACAAAGTGCTTTAGCAAATCAGAGAGCTTACAGCACCTACATTAAAAAGAAGACATTATCAATATTTGATGCCTGTCTTCTTTAGCACCTAGCTGTGTTTTTACATCAATAAAGCTTTTGCCCCAAATTCATCACAGTATCTAGATATATGGTCCTTTGCTCATGAGATCGGCATTCTGGCTATCTTGTTATACATCTTTGTTTCCTTCTTTGTGTGGCCTACAGAAAATAGAATTCAGCATTTACAAACTGCAATGCAGTTTCAAGAGGTGAGTGCTGGAGACATTTTAGTAAGGAAGAAGAAAGCAATTACTTGACTTAGAGATTTCAACACTGTTCTAAGTTGGGAAAAATGGCATGAAGACATTGTGCTAGGCAACAGATCATGTAAACATTTCCTATGACAGTCTTTCATCATATATAAGAACATTTACACTGCCAGATCTTGTCTTCTTTAAAAATGTCAGCTCTGTAAGTTTGATGCACATGTGCTCCTTCTGTAAGTGTCTGCTCAGGCAGACAGTTTACTAATTTGTGGCTTAGTAAACCTTTCACTGCACTGAGCACCTTGAGGTTAGCACATCTCTAATCATTATTTGATAACAGAAATCTGTAAGCATCACATCCCTAGTAACAAGAACATTGTATCTTAGCAACCAGCCTTGATATTCAAACAATTTCATTAAAGCGTAGCACCTCTTAGCAGGTGGGTGAGTGCGGGTGTTGATAAACATTTATAACATGATCAACCATTGTGTTTGCCAACACTATAATCAGCATGACAAATTTATGAATTTGTTTACAAGCTCTTAGGTACCAACCTAAGTAGGTAAACTACCTTATAGAGCGCTTCTGTATCTATAGATAGGCACACGTTCAGAGATTTGATGCTTCTTTAAATTGAACATATTGGGTAAAAGGTTAGCAGATGAACATCACATTTCACCATAAAAAAATCACCATTTAAATTAAACCACAAAGGATGCGTCAGAGCGAGGGCAAGGATTATATTTCACCCCGAAGACAGCAAGGAAATCTAAAGTTAAAGCCATCTTTAATTTCTCCCTGCATTGCCAGCAGCCCACATCTGCAGATGCCGTGCCCCAGCCCCACGCGTAGAGGGCCTCACCTTCATTGGGGTGCATGCCAGGGCCAGGGCCTCGCCACCAGCGAGGCAGATTCCCAGCCTCACTTTGGGGGTGGCATGCCTCAGTTTTCCCCTTGAGCAAAGGCCAGGATAACCTCGGGTCTGCCTCCCAAGGGAAACAGGAACAGCTCTACGTTATTTCAGTTCGTCAGACATTCTGCAGAACACGTATGCTAATGGAGGATGGCAGACTTGGAAGGAACCAAAGTCCCCATTCGCCTCTGAAAATATAGCTTGGGGTGTCCTTCTTCATACTCAGCACATGCAGTAGACATAAATATTTCCTTTTAAGTGGAAGTGTATTTTCTTTCTACTACAGACCGGACAGGCCAAAACCTGCTTATAGAAACACAGGAAATCTTTTTTGGTTCTGGGTTACAGAGTCCTGTCCCTTGCTATCCCAGAAAAGCACATCTTTTAATGCTCTTCATAAACTATTTAGCTCTATCTTAAAAACCAGTTAAGTTCATTGACCCCGTGACTGCCAGTTTTTCCAAAACTGCACTCCTCCGGTAACTAGAGGTCTCCTTATCTAGGGACTGATTTTATTTAAGGTTCTTTAATATTAATTTGTTCTTATGTCAATATTGTCATTTAACTTAGACCAGCCAACCCTCCTCAGCGTTCACTTCCCTATTTTTCATACCGAGCAATCGTGACCCCTCTTAGTCTTCATTGTTGCTAGGCTAAACAAATTGTGCTCTTTTACGGCTGTATTACATCAACACAGCCCTGCGGAGGGCAATAGGTTTATTCTTTTGTAATCAAAACCAGCGTTTGATCTCATGAACTTAAATGGAAATATCCTTCTATGAGCATTACTTTTTAAAATAATTTCCAGTGTTGTGCTGCTGTTCAAAAGATGGGAATGGGGAAAAAGAGGGAACAACTAAATAAAGTTAAATTGGCCTGTGCTGCCAGCCCAGGGCCAGAGAACTGAACCACTTTCTTCGTGATCTAACATACCAACATCTATTGGTCAAATCCTTTCGAGGGCCAAATTTTATGCAAGCATTCAGGTTACAAACTCCTACCGAAATCAGTTGCTTATGTATCAAAATGAATCTAATAATCTCACACTCAGCCTCTCCACCACTTATTTTCTTCGCAGAGAGCTTCCCTTACCTATCTCACAGGGGTGCTGTAAAGACCAAGACTCCCCCATGCAATACTGTACGTACTCAGAAGATATTACACCCAGGCACAAGTATACTCTTGGACTCAAACTTTTCATAGGTGTATGCAATATAGATGCAAGCTTATGACCAAGTGAATGTGTTGTGGTGAAGCTATGTCCAGAAACTCCAAGATACTGCTTTCCTTGAAAGTAAACCAGTCTTATAAAATACTGCGGGTACCAACAGCCAGCTGCATGTTTCTTTCTGTGTTGCCACTTGCAGGGTGCACAGGGCAAGAAGCAAACCAAGGCAACAGGAGTCACAAAAATGTTTAAGGTCATTTGGAAGATAAATGCATAAATATCAATTCAGCAGACACAAGGTGGAGTATATATTTTACTAAAACAGGTACAAAGTCCTGGAACAGTCAAGTCCTTGATGCTTTAAATTATAATTTCAAAGAATCTGAGTTATTTCAGTTTCAATAATTGTGTTTTACACTTATTTTTCAAGTAAATCCATTAATAGCTTTTCTAGAGTTGCAACGTGTGTTTAAAATTTACCAAAAGGTGGAAGATGGAATGTGAGGAGAGAAAAACAGGAATATGAAGTTTGTACCTTGTACCTATTGCATCCAAGGTAACGCTGCCGCATCACTGATTTCACACTGGGCACTCTAGATCAAGCTATTAATCTACCTGAAATACCTGAGACCAAATGAAGCATTATGGAATAGGTAACTGAAACTCCCTTTTTGAAATTAGTCATCCACCAAAAAAAAAAAGTGCACACCCAACAAAGAAAACCCACGTTTTATGATTTTAGTTTGTTGCCTTTGCGTTTAGCTTACCTGCCATTACTAAAACCTGACATATGATAAACCCATACATTGTGGCTGGGAAAGAAAACCCACCTGACATATAGGAGTAATGGATTCTTTTTTTCCTTTTCTTTAAGGGGACTTTTCAGGTTTGTAAAACTAGATAAGCTTTAATCAAGTATCTTGAGACATTAAAAAAAAAAAAAACAAAAACAGAAATAAGAACTGAGAAATACAGTGAGCAAGGGCATATTTTACACGTATACACACATATACATATATTAGCAAGAGTATGGGTTAGTTCCCTGAACGGAAAGAGAAATAGCTAGCTAACATAGGACACCAAGACAATTCACTTTCTTTTCCTGGATTTTTCCTGGGTTTCCTGTACAAATAGCATGTAAATTTAATTTCTAGAAAAAGATTTCTTTTGTCATCAGAAAAGATGAACAGCATTTTGACTGTCTGCATTTTTGTGCCTCAGTTTCATCTTCTGTAAAATGGGAGAAATGTTTAAAATCCAATCCCCTTCTTATAAGCTAAAGCCCTCCCAGGCAGGGAGCCAAGCACGTCACTGGAATACTATCTTCTAAGTAGGCTCAAGAAATATCATAGTGAGTCCTTGGAGGACAAATAACGCAATTGGCTTTGGAATTCAAATTCATATTCTCTAGCAAGGATCTTTTCATTCAGTGTGTGCAGAACACAATAGAGTTCTATCTGTGGAGCAAAAACAGCAACAATCTAGAAAGACATTTTCTCCTTCCCCTTCAACCCGCTTCTCTCATTTCCTTTTCAGGATGCATGTTTAGCAGATAAAGAAAAGAAATGCATCAATATTGGTAATGTTATTTAAAAAAAATTAAAGTTTGGGTTTGTGATCAAAATGAGATAGGTTTTGGAAAAAAACAAAACCCAAAAATAACCCGCAATATTTTATTTAAGGTGGTCGTCAGCAGCACTGCCTTGCTCTCTTAGTCCACTCATGTTCTGTTCACAGAAAAGTCAGCTTTCCAGCAGCCTCAGATTGCAATTATGCCCCTCAAAAAGATGAATAAAAGTCCATGCACAGACAGAAGTTGGTGAAAATACTCTTTGCATATCTCATTTCTTAATGCTCCACTCTCCCGACTTCCAAGTCTGGTTTGTCACTTCTTCGCCACGCAGAAAGGAAGCAACTTGACAACACTTATGAAGTCATACAATACAGTAGGCAAGTATACATTGCCTAAGTCAGCAAGGAACAGACGTGGAATCAATAATAAAACATGCTACTATAGAAGCAATAGTTACTTAACACCACCACAGGCTAGTTAAATATTATCCCCATTACACAGTTAGGGAAAACAGACAAAGATTGTGTCAAGGCTACATAGAGCCACTTGTCAGAAACAAAGTTTGATCTCATTGGCTTTAGGTTCCCATTTTTATATCCAGATTCAAAGCCAAAAAGGGAAATGATGGATGTTATGAAACACAGATTTTCTGGGGCTTGGAGGGACACTTAATGCTTTCATGGCCTTCTCCATATCGACTCTATGACTGCTCAACATTTTTGACTCACAAAAGGAGAAAGGGAAGCACGCTGAGGCCACCTGTGGCTTTGCATTCCCTTCTTTCATTCTTTACCCCCTTCTCCTCCCCAACCAGCTCATCCCACGTTCCTGGGAGGAACGCCAGGGACAACTGCTCATCAGCCACTTACACAAAGAGCCACACCTTAGGCATCTGGGAGTTCCCATAAATTTGAACTATTTATGCGATTTGAATTTTAGCAAGCAGTTTCCTCCCATAGGATTCCAGGAGCAGCACAGTGCAGAGACCATGCTGAGGAACAGGGCATGAGCGTGCTGGCAGGGGGTAAATGTTTAAGTGCAATCAGCACAAAAAGCCATAGATAATCCCTGAAAGAGAAAGATACACCCTATCACAGTCAAATATCATGTTTTGCCTTTTTAGCACATTAAACAGATTCTAGTATTGTGCTTAAATTTTCGTAATGCTAGTTTAGAACCTCCTGACATTTTCAGTGGAGAATACTAAGAATAGGAAGGCAAATTTGAGGCTGTTTAGGCAGAGCATTGCAGATTGCCTCAGTATGAGCCTTTAACAAAATGTAATGACAAAGGATGCTAGGAAAGCTATCCCAAACACAGCTCCACTATGCTGCAGCTTCTGGGATTCCAAAATTTGCATTATAAACAAAATAATCAATTATTCGCAAAATTTTTGCAAAAGGTAGGCTGCTAAAGTGTTCATTTCAGTCCCAAACGCAAATTTATGCAATGGAAACCTTTGTGTTGATGCATATTAAGATTCTTTCGCCTGGGTGTGTCCTGAAGCCTGTTCTTCTGCCTGATTCATAACATAGCTTTTCATTTAAAAAAAATTAAATTAAGAAAGGAAAGGGAAACCAGTATGGACCACACAAAGCAGAGCTTCATACTGGTCTAAGATGACAACTAGCTTTGACATACAGGCCAACTACATCAGTAACAGTGTTCCAAGAAGAGGAGAAAGGAAAAAGCCTTTCAGATGTTCCTCTAGACCTTGTGCATGAATTCAGGAGCTGCACAAGTTTCCAACCTGACTAGCGGCAACTTTTTCTTCAGGAACTCAAGTAGATTAAGAGCTTGCAGCAGTCAGCTGAATTATATAAATGTGTTTTTCATTAGTAGGCTAAAAGATATATTCTTATACATTCATATTTATGTTTCTTTTTAAATAATCCAGATCACAGTGGAAAGTTTCAGCATTATAGTGAATTTTGCCTTTGCAGTGTATTAGAGAAAAAAAAGAAGAAAAGTCGAGCTGTATATGAACATAAATCAGAGTGACCTTTAATCACTTCTTAACTCAAGAAAAAAATATTGTGTTTTAAGGAAAGAAGAGTCTCCATGAAAGGAAAAGAGAATCAGTCCATCAGGTCAATTTTAATTTTGAAACTAGAATATTAAATACTTCTTTTGATTATGAATTGTACTAATGTGATTAAAATCTTCTAATAAAAAATCCTAATCCCGGAACTGTGGTCATATATACATATAGTTCACAATATTACAAATGTTAAGTTGCACTGAGACAAAGTACATATTCATTAAAAATACAATCTAACCACATTAAAATTGATTTCAAACTTAAAAATAAAGTACTTCTACCATCCTAGTCTGACTGATAGAAAAGACTGTCAGTAAAACCATATATTGCACTGATTGAGATAAGCTTCTAGTATCTTGCTGATAATGGGATCACCTCTACAACATAAAACTGTCTTGGAGAACTCGAGAGAACTTCATCAGATACTGTGAGAAATGAGTGACAAAACCTAAAGGCAGGAATCCTAACATTTTCCCCAAGTATCTTTGTTGTTATTTATAAACACTGTTTCTGTTGCTGTAACACAACTAAGAGACATATGCAGAGAGATAAAACACCAAATGTTTAATTTTTTTTTTTAATGTTTTAAAGTGATCTTTGCATTATATGGGATTTTTCTTCGGATCACTATTACAGTCTTCTGAGAATCAAGCTGCAATTCCTGTTCAACTCATCACATTATATGCTTTATTAAGGTTTGCATTAAATCCCAGTGCTATCTATAACTTACAACTAATATCTTTACACCACTGAGGCTTTGATATTTGCTGAAAAGCCCCTGAAACCTCACCAAGGGTATCACCGAATCAGGCAAGCCTCACTTTCTTATGTATTTACCAACTGAAGCATATATTCAACTGAACCTAGTTTGTCGAGTCCGTGGTTGGTTAATCAGCTATGTAGTTTTCCTAACCTATTGTGTCTATCGACATAGCTAAAATTCTGCAAAATAGCATCCCTTGATTCCTGTACGTGATTATCAATGCTTTACCTGAATAGAATCAAAACAGTAACCCTCAGTCACATTAATTTCTTTCTTCTTCCTTAGTGCAATGCATCTACAGAAATGAAACTTATTGAATCAAATTTAACAACATAATAAATTCTTCCCTTCAGACAACGTTGAGGCTTAATTCACTAGTGCACTTTAAGCCTTTGCCTTTAGCATCTGATGGGTCATTAGTCTGTAATCCAGCAGCTAGCCTGTTTGGAATCTAAACTAAATCAGCAAGTACCATATCAGTAGTTTCTGAAATATGACTGGCAGGTCAAGTGTCCTCAAAAAGACTGCCTGGGGCAGTTAAGACTAGGATAGGGCATGACTAGAACAGAACCAGTGATGAATCTGAAAGCATGTACTCAATAAAGACTTCATTCATTCTAACTCACTAAACAGCACTTCTTCAAATGACTTGACTTATACTTTTGATGTTTTTAACCAGTAGGTCATGCAATAAAATTGTCCTGTATGTGCCAATAGGCTTAACACACAGATCATTGACTTGCATGCTTGGGCATATTTTATTTATATTTTTCCCTTGAGTTTTTCCATAATAGCTTGAAATAGGCAATAGAATCACTATGGTGCAGGGAAACATGTGATCTAGTGGACTTAGATCATAGAACTTTGCAAAGCAGCAAGTTTGATGAAATACCCTTTTGTCAAAAAAAGAAAAGCAACTCTGAAATGCCAGTTCCTACACCTGAAAAGTCACATTCTTGAGATGCTACTAATAATCTAACATCTGTGCTCCCAGCTGAATATTTTTCATATTATGCATTAAAAATAGCCCTCATGTAACCATTCTAGGGTTTTTTCAATATATGTCAGAAAACCAACCCTACTTTAGAATTTCAGCTGGAGTATTTCAGGCTTATCGCAGAGCAGAATGTGCTATGCTTGTTTCCATAACCTTCCACTACAGTATATGCTGAACACTCATGAGACTCAATTCAAAGTCCACTTCAGTCAATTGACCCCAGCGGTCTTTAGATCAGGCCCTTAATCTGTACATTGCACTAAGATAATCAGTAACAGCTTAGTTAGACAATGCACATTATTTTTCACCTATCATTTTCCAGATTGAACAAAACAGCTCACAACATCTCAAAATAAAAGACTCTCTTCCATGACTACAGCATGTCACATACTATCTTGATGATTTGTGATGTTTGCCAAGAAACAACAGTAGCAAAAAAAAAAAAAAGTATAATAGAATCACGAGCATGACACTGACTTTCAAAAGATGAGTTTTCTTTGCTGCTCCTCCAGACATTTTAACTCTTATGTTATAGTAGCTTTTCCAATAAGCACAGAGGGCATTAGTACTTTAAGGAGGGGTTTGAAATAAAAAAAACAATTCACACATCAAGATGCATCTTACTTGCTACTTACATATATTTCTCTACTTAATATTTCTAAATCTTTGTCCCTCAGACATTACTGTGAATACAGTAGTCCAAATCCAGCTGAGCAACTAAATGTACTGAACATTACAGAGGGCCCTGATGACTGCCATGTGACACAGATTATGTGAGTAGGGCAGGTGCTCCAAAGATCAACAGCAGAAAACGGTTGTAAAACAGCTCTAAATATCATCGTTTCCACAAATATCCATTTATGCATTTGGAGAAACTGTAAGTGCTTGTCCAGTTCCTTAAGTCAGTGCCTTGCAGTATAGGTCTGTGGCGAAAAGACGGTTCCCAGCAAAGCAGGTTGTAAGCACCTACTGAAAAGAATCCTGGTTTTGCCCTCATTACTTGGCACCAAGAGATAACAGGGCTTGGAAAAAGAGCGTTTGGTGGGGTAGCAAACTGCAAACTGGAGAGTTACTCCATTGCCATTGCAATAACAAAAAGCAGGGTTTCAACAGGCAGCCAGGCAGGACTAGTATCATCCTGGCATCCTCACTCCCACTCCAATGGGCAAGCGTGACAGGAGGCCAGAGTCAACACATTTGATAACCATCTCTTGTGAAGCTGTTGTGTGAAATTTAGTAGGGCAAATCCCAAAACATAAACACTTAGAAAGATAGGCCTCTCACTTCTGTTCAAAGTTGTCTGCGGTGAATTTAAATACGCGTTATACACACTATGTAATAGAGGCAAAATTACTTACTGCTTAAAGCATGCCCATGCTATTTTAAAATAGGCTGGCCTTCATAAGCATTTCTCCTATTATCTTTGGTGACATTTAATAAGTGCTCAGACGTTGGGAACACAAGGGAAAGAAATCAGGTTATATATTTGGGAAAGCAACTCTTAAAAATTAGGCTGCTTTCCAAAAGAATACTTAACTGGTTGCTCACTGCCTAAGCAAACATTGTTTAGCACACAGACGATTTCCCTGGTATAAGGAGAACTGCAAGATATCCCTGCCACGGTCAGATCCTTGTCTGGGACACACTGGCAAAACTGAACTCAAAGCCACAGAAGACTTAGACCAATAACTTTAGCCTCTGCACAGTAGTATTCCCTTTCGCTCTCACATACACGCACTGAGGAAGTAAAAGATATTTATAGAAATGAGAATGAGTTCAATAATAAATAAAAAATATTAAATTTTCTATCAAAGACATTCTGTCATTTGGGATCTCCCTCTATCTCCAGCCTTTGAATTCCAAGGTACTTCAGTAACAGCAGTAAGCGAGCCTAAAATGCCAACTTGAGATTTGCATTATAAATGGCATATACAAAGAGAGATTTTTAACTTTTGGTTGATCTAGCATATCAAAGATCTTTTTCTCTCTTTTTCTAAGCTACTTCAGTGACTGTATTGAAGTGAACTGAAAGGATCAGCTTGAAAGTGGCAAGAAATCTGGCATGCAAAAAAAAAAAAAAAAAGTCTCCCCCTCACTTATTTCAGTTGAACTCTTCATTATATAGGGCCCCTTTCCTCTTCTTAAATGTGTTTTTCCTCTCCATCTCTCTCATGATACTCCTTGCTGTGTCAATACCAAACAAGGTGAAAATATAAAGCACAGAGAACAACTCCCGACACTGCTTCTTTCAGCCCCTGTTCAACTTTCTGTGTTGCTAAACTAAGCGCCAGAGTGCAGATTACAAAACATTAGTTTGTTATTTCAACTTTAGCTGTAACTATCAGTAAAGTCAGTGATACTAATGGCCTCTGTCTTCCCCACACCTTACCCGAAGCAACTTCCCCAAAGCACAGCCCATTAGTGTGACGCTAGCATGCGTCACAGAAACAAATACTGGATAGGTTCTCCTCTTCCCAAGAGGATCAAACCGTTTTCACTGCTTGCAGTGTGGTTAGCAGAGTCTCGCTCTAGTAACGTGCATCTGGGAAAAATGAAGCAGTATGGAAAGTCATTGAGGAAAGAAGAACAGAAGGAATGACTCAGTTCTGAACCTGAATTAAGACAAAAATGAGTAAGAGCTCCCAAAATCAAACAGATTCATGACCACTGATACCAAATCTCCATTCAGATGTGTTTCTATTTAGAAGGTTTAAAACAAGTGAGAATATTCTAAAGAAACCAATGCTCCTTTAGCACATCTTACCTAGCCCCCTCCTTTTTTGGCATAATCAGGCAAACCAGCTGCACTTACTTTTTGGAACAAAAGCCCTTTTTGTTTACTAACAAGTTTAGTGACAGTCCTACCCAAATAGCCAGCATCTCCTAGATAACATTTTCAAAAATGAGTTTCTCAGCTTGTGTTCAGTGTTCAGGCATAATCCCGAAGAAGACATACAGAACAGGTTTACAGCTCTTCCGTACCCTCCTCACTTTTTCTTTCCCTCCATCCAAGAAAATACTAGCCAAAAAAAAAAAATTTGCATTTAGTTAGCTCATTAATTAAATACTTGCCCACAGGTTTGAAAATAACAGATAGTAAAAAGGCCTGGAGCTCTCCAGAGGGGAACGCAAGGCAGGCCTCTGTCACCATGCGCTTGGCCGGTCCAACACACGCTGCCCCACACGACGGGCACGGAGGGGATAGAAGGTGCCAGCAGGCCCAGGCGAGGGGAAGGGTTTCAGGTTCTGCAGCAGGACTGACAATTAGACAACAAGTGATTCACAGCCCACAGGAAAGCAGGCTCTATTAGTGCTGTGGGTTTACAGAATGAGCAGTTATTCACGTTGCAAGAGTTTAGCACTAACCGCTCTAGCCCAAGCTCAGTCCTCTTAAATCAGAGCAAGCTTAGACAGAAACACAGCAGGAGAAGAGCTAGTCAGTACATAATACTCCCCTCCCTTGCGTCACTTGGTGCTACCAGGATAGCAAAAGTGCTGGCAGCAGAAGCAGCACGCGCTCAAGCACGCTTCTGCAGACGAGCGGCTACGACACGGGACAGTCTGGATCCTCAGAACACGGGGAACGATACGCCAAACGTGGCCAAATTCGGCTTATAAATAGACACATCGCTGCTATAGTCTTTACTGTGTGGCGTCTAGAAGTCTATTTACCAACAACTAACGCCAGAAAATACTAAGGTGCTTTCTTCACATCATGTAAGCTATAACAGATGCCCCTTTCCCCCAGTGTTGATGACACTGGCATCCCGTCAAAGTCAAATATCTGCCTCCTGATCCTGACCCCTTAGTTTTCATCAAGGGAACTCACTCATGTCCTCGGTTCAAATCGCACTGGCACCAGCTGGCTGTTACACTGGTGAACAAAATCTACTCTGCAGACATACAAGACCGCTGAAACTTGCAGAAGCAAGACCAGAACTTTTCCTTCTTTCCACATTAAGTGCAAAACCAGTGCTGCTGCAGCTATTCATCAATACTACCACCTTAAGCCTCCTTTACCGCATATATCATTGTCTAGAACTGTGACAGATTTAAAAGGCACCATTATCTAAAGAGGAATATAAATATTCCTCTAAAGAGGAATAAACTGGGGAGCAATGGCAAAAAAACAAAAACAATAATAAGCATTGTCAGCTGTATTAAGCTAACTTTTTAACATGAAGATTTAAATGAAATATACGCTCAAAAAAAGTCTTCTTTTTAAATCTTCTTCTGATAAAGAGGTACACAACTCAATTAGTTTAGGTTTACTTTACTTAGCTCTTTAAGATAACTTGAAAATAAAAATAAGCTTCTAAAATGCTGAAGAAAATGACACCAGTTGTGATCTCACAAAGGCTACATGGGTGCTAAGCCACATAGAAAGAGATTGTTTGCATATATGAAGTTCTGCACACAAGAACCATACAATTGTATGGAACCAAGTAATTAATGTCAAATAAAAAGAATAGTTGCATCAATAGCTATAGTTGCTTTTGCCCATGTTCAGCTTTCCTATAAAATAACGTACAGCTAGAAGATTTCAACTGTCTAGATATTCATAGAGGAGTACCTGCTTTCTGTAGTGACCCCTCCAACTGGGTCAGGCTGATGGTAGAAATGAGCAATAAAAAGTTTAACACTGTCTGAAATAATCCGGGATTTCATTTAATCTTTCTTCGAGCGCTAAAAATAACAGAGAGCAATAAAATCTCAGATGGTGCATATTGCAAGAACTGCTGCTTAATCTTGCTGATTAAAAAAAAAAAAAAGGCAGCAACAGACCCCTGTCTCAACTTCCCAACGTTATCAAGATTTTGTTTTTTCCTATATTGCTGGAATATGCACCTACTTCCCCATATTAATAGATCTCCAAATAACACACGTATTTTCCTATACATAAACATGCCTTCTCTGAGCAGAAGTGACTTTGGACAGAAATATAAAATAGTTGCTAAAGCCAACAAAGTAGTTTCCTGAGCCACACATATGGCTTCTAAGTTTAATAGCAATTATGTCATTTTTATATATGAATCACTTGATGTTGTTTTTATGTGAATCATTTGACATATATAACTCAGACAGATTTCTTAAATAAGCATATCACTAGAGACTAAATTACTAATCAATTAGCCAAAAGTTTGTTGGTTTTTTTCCCCCCCAAGCACGCAATTAAGACAGCAGACAGAACTCTGAAAGATAGTAAAGGCACTTTGCCTTGCAGAAAGAGAAAATGAGATTTGATAAGCCACAGATCCTCATTTTGAGGAGAAAAAGGGGAGCTGAAGAGCAGTAAGTACCAGGCTACAGCAGGCAACCCATAAAGAGACTTTGCAGCTCACTGTCTCTCTAGGGTGACCCAACAGCATCCCTGCCGCACGCAGCCCCAAGGGGCTCTCCTTAGCCTCTAAGCACCCCCCGCTGCACACAGCCCCAAGGGGATCTCCTGAGCCTCCAAGCACCCGGTCACAGCTGCCTTGTCCATGGCTTGCGAGGATCATAGACCTTGGCCCAGCACACGCGCAGGAACAGCGGCGTTAATGTGGCCACAAACCACCTGTTTCTCAATCCCACCACAGCCCTCTCTCCTAGCCACTTGCTTAAGCCCGGAGTGGCAGGTGCAGCTAGGAGAATGTCACCCTTACTTACACTATTGCTGTGTTTTAATTCTCACTTCTCTTATTGTTGGGAGATAATAGGGGAGGCCAGAGGTCAGCACTGAAGAAGAAACAGGGAAGGAAGCAGCCTAGTCAGAGAGGTGTTTACGGTTTTCTTGCCTGACCTTCTTGTGCTCTCACCACAACGCACACCCTTCTTTCCAGAAGAAGTTTTACACCCTGCAACACACCCCTTCCTCATTTTCAAACCGTTTACTGTCCTGGTGTTCAGTAACCTGTGCATTTACTTCAGGCAGGAAACTGGTTTTTCCCTTTCCTCCACTTCGGGCGAATATAACGGGACATCCTTTTTCAATCTAGTATCAGGTCATCACCCTCAGCTTCCAGGATCAGCAATCAATAGGCTTTGGGGTATTCTGTTTTTTGTTTCCCCCTCACTGCCCTTCTCCAGTTTTACTGGTTTTAACATATTTCCATCAGCTGGGAGCTGAATGCATATAGGCAAAATACCTGACTCATTGCATTTACAGGGCTTGAGTGAACTGGAAAGAGGCATTTTCCATGCTCCTTTTTACTCTGCTTGGGGAACAAATGCCTCTCAGAGGGCAAGTCTCATTGCTGGCTTTAAAACAGCATTAAGCATTACATAACAGCATAACAGCATTAACAGCATAATTGGGTGTGATTTCTTCAAATCTAACTACATGCAACAGCTCCACACCCACAATAAATTTGCATAAGGTAATGAGCTTCATAAAATGGAAGGAACTAACAGGAGGTTCATAACAGTCAGGGAAGGAGTCACAGAATTGTTTAGGTTGGAAGGGACCTCTGGAGATCATCTAGTCCAACCTCCCAGCTCAAGCAGGGTCCTCTAGAGCATATTGCCCAGAATCACATCCAGACGGGTTTTGAATATCTCCAGGGAAGGAGACTCTACAACCTCTCTGGGCAGCCTGCTCCAATGCTCAGTCACCCTCACAGTGAAGAAGTTTTTCCTCAGGTTTAGAGTCCACATGCTCAGAATGGGCAGGAAGAAAAGATTTCAGCTCACAGAAATCACTCTTAGCAGCTTTCTATGCATCTTGGCTAGTGACTAAAACCACAGCTAAGCAGGAGTTTAACATGAGCACACAAGCAAGCGTGCTACCTCCTCTAAGACAACCTTATTTGATTACTTTATTGGAGAACACGTTCAAGAGACTTGTTTGAAGAGACCAAATCAAACAACAAGACCAAGGATCAAACACTAAACATCCACAAGGCCAGCTGCTCCAAAGCTTTTCCAGCAAAAAAAGGAAATTCATGTTTCATTGTTCAGTTTATAAGCACAGAGATCACAAGCTATCTTAACACATTACCCCAATATTTTCTCCCCCCACTGCAGGTAGCTGTTTTTACCTTAACAATTAGTGTATTCTTTCTTCTTTTCTCCTTGACTTCCTTCCTTTCTTGACCCAAGAAAGAAGACAGCCCAGTTCTTCTGCTAGTCATCTTCCAGCAATTAGGCCCAACTCAATGCACCTGAAAAACCTAAGCCCTCCCACATGCAATAATAACTGTAGGAGAGGGAGCTCTCTCATCTGTGTCAGCACCACACATCAGGTAGGAGCTTGTTCTGTAAAGACCTGACAACCTAGTTTTATAAAATAAAGAATTCTCCAAAGACAAGTGTATATGTTGACCAGAATCAATACAGCTGACTTGACTTTCCTGAGATGCTGGTTTGTTAAAGGTGAAAAGTGTACCGTGTTTATTTATCTGTCTGACAAAAAATGCCTAAAAAAAAAAAATATGTGCAAACAGAGATTGCTTCCAGGCTATACCTGTCTTGCAGGACTATCCTGCAAGGACCATTACAGCATAGGAACAAGGACCCTTAACATCTGAAAAGAGATACAACTGCACCATGAAAAGTCAGCTTTAATATAACTATCTCAGCTCTTAGGCATCACAAGCTTAGTGTAAGTTATATAGCTTACTCAGGCAGTAAGTAGTGCAGTGAAAGCAGTGCTAATAAGTCTTCTTCACAATTTATTGGCTAGCTTTTACCAGTGAGGTGGTGCCTAATGCTGTTTTCTTTGCTTTTTAATCGTTCCTTCTACTCTTCTCCACTTTGCTTGTGTTATCGCTGCTCATATATATACAACTGATCCTGTATTTGTTCTAGCACCCTACCTCTGTTTTGTGAAAACTCAGTTCCCTCCGCCATGGTGCCTACAGACCTGTGGCAATTAGTTGTGGCTTTCAGGGAGCTACATGTGCTTCCTCAAAGCTTTGGAAAGCACTGTGAAGCTCTAATGCTTCTTGAAAGTGAACCCCCATGTCTCTTTTTGATCCTGTTTACTATGTATACTTGACTAATATAATGGCACTCTCAGGCTACAAGTTATCAAAACCATGCAGCCTGCTCTAAACGAAACTATGCATAGAACATTAATAATAAAGCTGCTGCTATACTATATCAGAAAATGTAATAGATCAACTGCACAGTAAAAAGTACATACGTCACATACAAAACTGCATGTCTTATGTGGTGCCTCCACCTTTCTCGCCTTCCATTTCCTGTGGCTAGTCCATCTGTCCTCACTTGGGAGCTTTGATTTCACACATCTTTACCCACTGCATCTACTCTGCTTGGTTTGTAATCCTCAGGCACTTTCTGATTTGTAAACCTGTACAACAGTTACATTGTGTGGTTTTCGATCACTCCTGAGCAACCCTGACTTCCTTGTTTTCTTTTGCCGAAAAAACCCACCTTCCATCCGTCACTCTGCCTTAGAGCACACACTTCCCCCACCCCATTTTTAATGTGGTCTGCATGCTGGATTTCTCGTGCACAGACTCCTTGTTCTCTGTGCACGCTGAGTTCACGTTAGCAGCACCCGATATCCTGCCGTAACCAAATGAAATAATCCTACAAGCAAGGATTCTTGCAAGGAGCAAGGATTGGAATAATTGTACAGAATGATCGCTTTCTTCCTCATTTCCTCTCCCTCCTCATGGCTTCAGGCTCCTGCCCACCCAGGCTTTGTTACTGTAAATCCTTCACCCCAAAACACTTGGATGAATCCATGCTGGGATATACGACCAGGTATGTCCAACTAAGGAGCTCCCACTCTGGCTACCTACCTTAATAAACTTTACCAAGTTCAGATGTGTCCTGCGAATGAAGCATTCACCAAAAGTAAGACTTCACAGTCTTAGAAACCTCATCCCAAGTAATCTCTGCAGTTGTAGCCCTGAGGTGGGCAAAGATTAGCTGGGCCTAATAACTGTCAGACAAGCTCTGAAAAAAGTCTTAAAGCCCAGTATGTCCTAATTAGGAAATAATCAGAGTCATTTTCTTAACACTAAAAAAAAGCAAAACAAAACAAAAAGTTTGAGTCATGATACAAATATGCTCAGGACCATCCCTCCTTCACCATGACCTAGTTGACCAAGTGGGAAACCACCAACCCAGTTAACTTTAAATGCTGTCATAAGCTGAGTCACAAAGATATTGTAATTTTCCAAGTTTTCCCTTCCCCAAACTGATTGATGCTGTAAATGAATAGACGTGAAGTTTGGCCTAGATGGATTTTTAGGAGTCTTTCTAAAGTAAATTTCATATATTTAGAGAAATTATGTGCTCCTAGCATGTATCACAGGCCTGCAGAATGAGACAAACACACAAAAGAGGATTAATAGAAATAACACCATTTCTAGGAATTAAAGTTATTGGAATTCAAGTTGAAGCCCATTTCCAAAATGTAATCTTAATGCGATCCTCAGGGAACTCTGAAATTATCATCTTCAAGTAAGTGATCTTTTCATGCAATTTTATTTTAGCACTATATCTAGGTATCTTCTCCATAACTTCTATGTCCACAAGCTTATTTATCTCCTTGCTAAAGTTCAAAATCTAATTTCCAACACAGGTTACTTACTGTAATAAACTGTACAAGCTTTAAAGTGACAAGTTGAAAGATACAATTTTTTAGAGTTATGAATTAATAGCCATATATGTCAAAGAAAGTGCCAACTTTTTCATATTTATAGATATATTATTGAAATGATAAAAAATGAACTGGGGAAAGAGAAAAGAAGTGAGGAGAACTATATATAATGAATCAAACATACTTAACAAGACATGTACAGACACTTTAGTGTGCATCTCTTTTATTACATTACATTAATCAAATTCTGCTAAAGACATCCATCTAAGCAAAGTGTCACAGTGATATTCTATAAAAACATTCTTTTGAAAAAGAGTCTTCCCTGACAGCAGTATCAACTATATTGTCTTAAGTGATTGTCAGGACTGCATTACTCAGAAATTAACAGAATTTATGTAAGTGCCTCGCAAGCTCCCCTGAAGAAAAAATAATTTAATTGGAGCAAGTGTACAAACTCTGATGAAGGCTGGTAAAACATGGATAAGTGATTTAACTTTGAGAAGCATGAACTGTTTTTTTTTTTTTCCACTCCTTCCTTCTTTGGTTCACAGCACAAACAGACACTCTCATTTTGGAGACTTTCGGAAGGAAATCTTCTCCTCTACTAAAATGGGTAGAATATGAGCACTTCTTCCAAGTCATCCAGCAAGATGGCTTTTTTTCTACATTTAAAAATCTTTTTTAATGATCTTCCAAAAGAACCTTTCAGGAAGGCAATGAAAGTTTCTTTGCAATGCAGACTCGAGGCCCAACCCTACAACCCATTTAGCACAGATAAGCCCCAGGGTCAGGGATCAGGGACCAGTCGGGAGGCATGGGCTGGGCAGAGCAAGCCACTGGGCTGCAGACCTGATCCACGGTAGAGCAAGGAGCAAAATACAAGGGACCTCTGATAATCCTCAGTGAGACCATAAGGGAAGCACAAGAGCCACTCTGGCATGCAGTTCATTTTACTGCAAATGTTCACTGTGGATGTTAGGCTTGGTATGTCAGGCTTGGCATGATCTTCTGCTCTTTTGCTAACAGACAGACCCTGTAAAACAATGCACTCATTGCAGGTTAACTCCGTGCTACTTTTTATAGTCAATCTATTTCAACCTTTCGCTTCATAATGGGATTTATAATGGATTTCAGGCTGTATTGCTTAAAACAAATTACATGCAATTAAATTTTCGTTTTAATTTTTGTGTTATTTCATATCCTTTTTTAAAACATTCTAAATAAGGATTTCTTAACATATGAAAACATATGAATACCAAACCAGAATCTTTAGTAGTGAATTTGGACTCCCGCTCCTGGCAAGAACATACTTTCCTACCTCAGCACAGACTAGAAAAAGAGAAAGAGGCGTGAAGGGTATTGCATCACTTCTGCTCCTTTATTTAAATGCAATGGGATTCATAAATCTGGTGACATCCGTTAGGTAGCATTAAGGTAGTCCTGGTATTCCCACTGTCACTAGGCTTTCCTTTTGGGGGTTGATTTGGCTTCCCTTCAAATTAAGGTAAAGCTCCTAAGGGTCATCCCTTAATGATGTGGGATCAAGTACTTGTATCAAAATATGAGACAAGAGAGCAATTCACAGCGAAAATTTTATCTAAATGATTCACCAACAGAGGACAAAATCAGTGATTTGCTATTCCAAATTACTCACTAATTTCACCCTCAAACTATTAACCTGGATGTTATTCAAAACTCAAAGTCAAAACGACAAAAGATATATATAAAATTCACAATTTGCATAGCTTATTACCTGAAATATGTAACTTGTGACAGACAGAACATAAACCTCAAATTGTATTTTTAGTTACAATGAAGAGCTGTTTGAGCTGCATTGGTTAGTTCAGTCATCTACTCAGAAAAGAAAAACCCACATACACACACAATTTTTCAAACTAGTCAATGCAGTGCAATTTTGCAGCAAACTGTGTAAATACAGGAGAATTGTGAACACATCGAATCAAAATTCTGTCATGAATTCAAAGTAATATTTACCGAACATCCTGTTCACTGTTCGCTCAGCTGCTCTTATCAATGTTATAATAAACTATAAATCCTAGCGAGCCCCGAGGCAACTTAACTGCTGTAGTGATGCTGGAGGGTGATTAGGAAAAAAACTAAAGATAAGATCCATTGTTTTTTCATGGTCGTGCACATCATTTTTCTATTTCTGATGCTTTATGTGTGATAATCTGAGCTTCCTCAGAGGTAAATTCTCATCTAATCATAACTCCCCACACATCAACAGAACATATCCTATGTGGTCTAACACCAAAAAAACAGAGAGCAAGAAGTGCTTCATTAAGAACATGGATTTAACCTACTGTAAGCTAATTCTTAGGCTGCAACAAAAGCCCCAGAAAAGGTGAAAATTAAAAGATGCCACCTAAAGAGCTCTCTAAAATTAGAACTAATTTAATTCTTCCTGAAAGCGTCTAAAATGCATGGTGCTGAAAGCTATGAAGATGGAAGTATTTTTAAAAAATTTTCATGCAAAAGCAAAAACAGCACTATTAAAAACAGGGTGAGTATCTTCTTCTTCCCGTCAGCCTTTTACCTGTATCAAATTAAAACCTCCGTGACTGAGGCCACTCTGTAGCCTGTTTTACAAATTTAATGCAAAGACACGGGCTCAAGACTGTCACAGGGTTAGGCCGAGAGGGTTAAGGGCAGCAGCAGATCAGGCACAAGGCATCCACTTCTCGTTCTGGTGACCCTGGCAATAGCTGGAGGAGTGTTTCAGGCTTCGAAGGCACGGTTTCCATGGGCAAAATGGACATCTGGGAGCATAACCGCTGGGAGCTACACCCATCTACGGCCTTTAAGGAGCTCGCAAAATTCGGGCCGGTTATTAATCATAATTTCTTGCTTACCTGGTGTTTCTAGGTCTGCTCCTCCTGGGCGGCCGGGCTGGGGGAGCCCGCTCGGCCGGCTCTCCCTGCAGGACGACGTCGGTCACGGCGGGCCCGCGGGTATCGTGTCCCCTGCGGGCGCGGGGCTAGCAGGGTCGGACCCAGCCACTGGAGTTCGTCTTTCTCTAAGTGACAGCTGCCATTTTCGTGATACAACAGCAAAAGTGAATTCCATCTCGGGAGGCAGAGCGGGAATGAACAAGAAGATGCCTTTCCTCAAGACGCTACTGAGAAATCAGATGGCTGGAAAGTGATTTGGGGGTAAATTCTATATTTAAAAAACATTTCTAGCCAATTTAACAGATAACTTAACCAGTTGCTACATTACATTGATATATATTTATAACTCTATTTAAATGGATTGGTATTAAATTGTCTGATTTTCCGTGGTTCTTAATGGAACCTGACTTTCCTCTGTCCTAATCTGCCTCGTGAGATTGTCCAAAGACAGCTTCCTGCCAGATTATTACACTTTAAAAATCATTTTAGCGACTTTCTGCCTTCATAATAAGATGGAGTGATCAGAAGAGCTTTCACAATTACACTGCAGTTTTCCTTTAAGACACATATGAAAATTCCTTCTCTTTCTCAGCCCTTGGCACGTTCAGAGTTACTGTTCCCACTCACAGCTGTCACTACCATGCAAACTTAATAAATTCCATCTATGCATGACTTACTTAGCTAACCTCCATCCACCAGAGATATACGCCTCTTACTCAGACAAGCAGGACAATAACATAGTAAAGCTTCAAAACAATAGCTCTCATGTTTCAAATATGTATAATATGGCAAGGGGCTTATCCCAGCCCTGGCGATCCTGCCCTATAGGAAGGAGCTTTTCTTTCATACTATTTAACTTCTGGAATTCCTTTTTGTTGTTGTTGTTGTTGTTGTTTTAATTCCAAAGGCAGTTTGAAAACGTACAGAACAGCCAAGTGGAAAAGAAAGCTCTTCCAAAAACATAAAGGGAATTTTGCTCTGGGAAGAGTTAAATGGACAGGGTTTCCCCTCACTGAGCAGAATGTATCCCAAAACACAGGCAACTGTATTCTGACCTAACTACATACTTTGAAATTTCCAGTAACTAATGACATCTCGGAAATGGTTTTAAATTTAAATGCACATAACTAGAGTAAAATCTGGCCCTAAACAATTTTGTTAGCTGCAAATTTGTCATGTACCAACCAATATTACCCTCAAGTCATCGAAGCCCAAACCCTGTACCGTACAGAATACTTTCCACTTCTGCCACTTTGCCTGTCAGTAGGGTAATCAGCACTTTTTGAAAGAGCTCAGCATTTTTCAGAATTAACACCATAAGAGAAGTAATCATGCCTATGTTAAGTAAACACTCCCAAATGCCAGGTAAAATGCACATCACACTGCATCAGCCATCCACACAAGGTATCTGGAGGCAGTAGAACAAAGTATGTTTCACTTTGAATTAGAACGGGAGAGCACTGAAGCCTGCGAGCAATACAAAAATGCAGGATGCGTAATTTTACTAGGTGCTTCCTCGCAAGATTTCCTGGGGCCAAATGCTGTCCCGGCTTCCAACCTATGTAATTTTGATGAAATCGAGGAGTGTTTTTCAGTATACCATAAAATGACAGGAGCCAGATGCAATGGGATTGGCCCCTAATGCAGGTAAGGAAGAAATACCAACAGGACTGCTAATTCTGATAATTCTTAGGCTGATCAGCTCAGGTTTGGGGATGGGCATTAGAGAGGTTTATTCTAATATTCAGTATTTCTTTGTTCAGTTTCTCCTATTGGAGCAGATCTTTAGATCTTATAAAATGATGGATTTCTAGATACAGATTTAGCCTACTATATAGTGCCTAGGTCCTAGTATTCAACGGGAAGAAAAAAAAATCTGTAGATCCAGTGCAAAATTGAATGTGCGAATCCAGAAGATCACAATTTGAAACATGAGGTAGATTGGTACAAAATATCTTTCCCTTTTGTTTATTTTACAATATTGTAGATCTTCGGGCTAGACCTGAAAACAGCGGCCACGAGAAGAATTTTTTTGCTTGGAGCAAAGGGTTTCTTTACTCACCCTGAGGAGGTGACGGTAGTGCTGATCTGACTCTACAGACCACGTTCCCATCCGACTCCAGCCCCTTGCTGCTACTGAATGCGATCCTGTGAGGTGCTCCTGCAAAGTGTTGATCAGAAGAAGCTGAGGCCACTCAGTCATTTTGCAAGAAATATGGACTTTTCCTAGACCAAATCTTATTATGATATCTACCCTAACTTTCCAAAGGAAAAAACTGCACAGCAAATGGGACACACAAACATGTCAGAAAGGAATAACATATAGAAAATATAATTTTAAAATGCCATCTCTTAGAGCATATTCATACAATTAAATTCTATTATAGTCTCAATTTCCACTCAGAAAAGGGACGTCATAAGAGTAGGTATAAATTATTTACGTCTTTACTTAATGAAAGACTATCAAAAAATTGTCACACGCTATCCATATTCCGTATGACTTGAGACACAATTGACAATGTAACTAATATTTTTAATAATCCAGTTATTTCATAATTATGAGAACACTGGTATTTTACAGTAGTAGTTCACAGTATGTAGCTAGAAAGACTAGTAAACTTTGCAAGACCTATGGCCTTTATCCTGCCTCTTTTGAAAATCCAAAGCTAGAAGCGCACAGTGTTTTTATGGACTGGTGGGTACTTTTGGGTATACACAGAATGAAGAAATAGAGCCCCATAGTGGTTAATCCCCAAAGCTAAAAATAAAAACAAAACAATACCCTACTGAAACTAAAGCCTTTTAAGCTGCTATCTTATATTTTAAGCAATTTATTAAAATGTTAATTATCTGAATACCATTATGCTTAAATGTAAGGAAAAAGGCATTTTGAAAATTGTGCATTTTTTTAACTGGGAGGGCAATTCACAGATTTCTTCCAAAATGACAATTTCTTTTTTATTCAGCAGCTTGAACACTAAGTCAGAGCACTCTTCAGACTGCAAATATAGCAATTATCCCAAGTAATGCTTTGACACTGTTACCACAGGCAAGTGGCCAAAGTGCATCAGCAGTCAAAATATCTAAGCAAGTTAACAAGCTCCTTTTACTCTCTGCAGAGCAGGAGAAGAAAGAGAATCCAACCCCTGAGAAATGTTAAAATAAAGGAGAAAGAAAGGCTGCTGGTGTTTGTTAAAGAAAATGGTGTCACTGCCTTGGTCTGATCAAGGTGTAATATCTGAGGCCCTGACAGATGTCCCTGGCTATATTTGACAGGGAGGGCTTTTCCAGTTCAGATCTTCTGTGCGTTCCTGACTAATGAATGACTGCAGCCCACCAGTATCCGTCTTCAATCTACACCTTGCTCACGCAGCCCCATCATTGGTTTGGTGCTCTTTCTCTTCTTGCTTTGCCCCATTTTTCTTTTCAGCTCCATTTGCAAAATACCCCCACAAGTACCATACAAAAGACATCTAAACTCATTAAGTAAATTCCCAAAGAACTATTAACAAATCATTTTGCTTCAGCCAGAGATATCAGATTTAATTAGGTGAGCAGTGTTGATGGGGTGCAAAAACAAAAGCCATCTCCTGTCTGAAAAGGTTCAGGTCCTATGCAGGCCCCATTCTTCCCTCTATGGCACAGACAATAATTGAGCTTTTTTTTTTAAAGAACATAGGGATGAAAAGAGGAGTCTGTACTGCAGACAAAAGCTTTCAACTAAGATTTGTTTTCCTTTCTCACCAGGTGACTTAAAGGGAAAAAAAATCTTCAGCTATAAAGAAATAGCTATAACCTACGGTGAGAACACAGTGACAGAGAATATAAAACAGCTCTAACAAGCATAATTTTTGCAAGTGATTAATCAAAATGTATTTAGCCAGTCATTTTCAATGATAATCAAAAGACCTGCTTAAAACAATAATCATTTTGCAATAATAACAGTTATGTTCATTCAAAAGCAAGCAGGCTGTGCTGCCTGGAATAAAATGTCTCCTCTGTCCCCTAATATAACGGTTCAAAACACTAAGGGTTTCTCTGATGGGAAGTTGTCAGTACAGGGCCTACAGGTTGCACAGATTAACATCCTCTACAGCACGGCAATTCAAGGTACCAGTGAGCCAAAGGTTTACTCCATCTCTTATTTTAATATTTGAGTTAATGCTATTTGGAGGTCTTTCCAGTTGTCATCTTAGAGCAGTATTATCTGGGTGGTAGAATAATACCACCGAATTACTTGGTGTGTAACGGGAATTTTTTTCTAACAGCTTCCAGAGACTCCAGAGATCACACATTGTTCAAGAAAGAGTTGTTCCCTTTCTAAAATACATCTTCAAATTAAGAGGCTTAAGGAATACTAACAGTTGACATATGCCTTTGTGGTACTAGCTGTTCCTCAAGACCTTTAAGCATATTCTTCATCATTCCTTCCTTCTTGAATTGCAACAGTACTGAGATGAAAAAAGAAAAACAAATCCCATGTTAGTCAGTCAGCATGTCAGATCTGAGACCACTCTAGATTCTAAGAATATATCTTTATAATTTTAAGGCCTATATGGAACATGCACCAATTAACACTGTGGAACAAGCTTTTGATACAAATCATCATTAAATAAACACGCCAAAGCTTTTCAGAACCAGAAGCTACAAATGATAACAAAAGAGGTCAGCAAATTCAGTGTGAAGGCTCAAAAACCTTCTCCAAAATGTACTCTGATGCCATACACCAATTACACAAAAAGCAGTGCCTCAGAGAGCTGCCATAAGCAAAAAGAGGGGGAAAAAGTTTAAAATCTACCATTCTAATTTTTAATCATTTGAAAATGTTTAATGGACTATATTTTTTGCTTGCAAGATAGAAGTACCGCAGTCCGAGACAGGAAGAGTAACAGGACACTCTTCTAGTCCTGAAAGGCAACAAAAAATAATTTGGAAGTATTTTTAACTTATTTTATCTGAACCCCTGACAGTTAATTTGGTGTGAAAAACTGCAACAGTAGAAAACAGATGTTAAGGGGCAAGCATATAGTTAAGGTCAAAACAAACATAAAACACAGCTTCCATTTCTAAGGGAAAAAAGATTTGTCCAGCAACAGGTTTTATGCTAAACCTGCTTTTTTATTGTTCTGCTTGTGATATCTGTAGACTACACAATGCAATACTGTCTGCCATAGTGCAATACCTCTCAGCACTAGTAATTTAAGACTTTCTTCTCTGTAATACACTAAACCATCATAACCTGTCTCTTCCTATTTAGTTTAACCTACAACCACCACATACTGATTTGGCTGTGTGTGGCTTTCTCTATTGCCATTTATTACTCTGCTCGACTCCTGAAATTCTGTTTGCAATTTAAGGCCACAAATTAGAAGCGTAAGTCATCTGTTTCCTATAATCCCCCTGTCAGGACTGGAATCACATTTGGAGCTCAGCACCAAGCCTGGTCCTAGGCCTTTACAGCCTCCCTGATTGGCTATGCAGGCTAAAAGCTGCACGCGGAATAAATAACACACACTGGAGTGCAGGGCTGCACAGAGAGAAGAAAGAGAGAAAGAAAGCAGCTATCCAGCTACACAGGATAAATAAATACTATTTTACAGCCGTAACCTTTGGAAATATTCTAACCAAGTGACTGGGAATTTCTGCGCTTTTTGGTTTTTAAGCTATTGTGTATTGATGGCTATAACTTATTCATTATGAATCTTTTACAAGTTCTGCCACCTTTATCACACAGCATATTTTCTTAGTACTGTCTTTTGCTGTTCCAATTAGCTGTTTTTCCCCCCCGCATAGCAGTCACTGTATGCAGCTAAAATGGAGGTTCTAACACACTGACTCCATTTTTCTCTTTTTGCTATAATTATTCTAATGAATCCATGCATTTGTTCCTTTGATGCAGGGGAAAATGATTTTAAGTATGTAGATGAGAAATCTTAAAAGAAGATCCTTTTTTTCCTGACAACGAAACCTTGGTCAAATGAAAAACAATTCTTTCATGCAAACATTTGTGGCTATGCCCACATTTGAATAATATTTTCTTTCCTTTCAGACATTTTAATAGTAGTTTCTGACTACCGTTAATAAGAGTAAAAAATCTGTCAGCATTTCTTACTTTACATTATTTTAAACTTTCTTTTTATTGCACTGCGAGTGATACACTATATCCTGTTACAATCTCAAAAGAGCAAGATAAAGCATCTGTAAGGACACCAATTCTCAACAGCAGTCGGGGGAAAAATGTCTTTAGCTAATAGCCCAACGGGAGAACTACTCTACTTCCTCTGCAAGAGGAAAAAGAAAAAAATAAAAACAAAAAGAAGAGAATTCGCTGCCATTAATAAAAAAAATCTAACTGACTCATATTTACTAATGGATATACTTTTACATGGGCTTTGAACTCCTAACAAGCAAATCAGCATATTTTTAGTATACTCTGATTATAGAGAGCCAAACGCTAAATTCTGTAGCGTGATCCAGGCTGAATTGCAGCAAATATTTTTTCCCTTGGATTTAAGCAAAACAATAAAAACCTTATAATTTTTGTTTAAGTTAGAAGAGTCCTAAAAAAGAACATTCCACTGCTCTTTGTGCTTCTGTAACTTAAAAATTGGCTGTGCTTTTAAGTGAAATTTGGCAGGCTGTTAGTCTACAATGTGACTAGGATATTTGGACATAACAAAATTGGCCAAGATATGATATTTTAAATGGAACTACTGTTCATGAGATTTCCTAAGGATTTTTTTTTACTATGCATTTGGTATTACAGTTTTATACACACAAATAAATACGTATTATGAGTCCATAATATACAAATGCAACCTATTGTCAAGATGCATTTACAGCGTGTACTGTGTCCTGTGATGATTCCTGAGCAAAAAGGCTCTCTCATAATAATGAATGCCCATTATTATAAATAAGCACACAGTAGAAATAACTCATGGCACACAAAAGCACACGCAAGCCACTTGGTTTGTTCCAGAGCTCAGACACCAGTGCTACTATTAGCGAGTTCTGCATTGGAAGAGCAACTGGAGTCTTGCCACATAAATGAGCAGCATGCTAAGGAGCAGATGTTCCTCTTTGGAGGGTGGGGGGAAGTCCGCACCGAGATGTTGGTGGACCCTTCTGTGTTTACAAGACAACACAACTGAGATGCTGCCCTGAAACTCTGATGGACCTGTCTTCTAAAAATTAGTAAACTCCAGGAGATGCATCTGGATCAGCCCTTAAAAACATTTTGAAAGTCATATTTAGCTAGCTTTTTAAACCTAAATGCAGGGACAATAGGCTTCTTCCTCTTCATGAAACTTTAAACACTTCCAAGTTCCCAGAATAATGTTCATTTCAAAAAATACACTGTCCATCTTGCTCGGTAGCAACAGGATTTGTGTGTGCCAGGTTCCACACAGACAGACACATGGTATAAAGTCAAATTGGCCATTGCTTTTATTAATTACCAATTGAACCAAACTGAGCAACTTAACCCCAGGCACTGAACCTGTGCCAATTATACCGCGAGCTACGCCACTGCACAGCCTACTTGAAAACCCAATCAAAAAAATTCGTGTCTGACTTACATCTCACCCCATGAACATGCATGACATAGCCCCAAATGCTGCAGCTCAGCTCCTCAAACATGAAAAAACTATTTCTGCTCTACTGTGTTCACTCACTCTATAAAAATTCAGGAAAAATTGTACTCATTTTGCTTGTCCCCAAACTGTGAATTTAATAAAATGCCAAACAATTTGCCATATGAACAATACAACCACATTTAACATTGCAGAACATATAAACTGCATCCTAAAATGCACTATGCATTAAAATACATGGCAGTAATCTCAGATGCAAGCTACAGAAAACAGGGGTATAAAATATTGTATTGTGAATAAATGAAAACATTTGGCTATAAAGATGTAAGAATATTTAACACTTACTCGGCCCCTGTAATCTAGTTAATTAGCGTAATTCCCTCCTTAAACAAAGAGACCAAGCCATGAAAAGATTAGTTGCCTTTCCAAGGGCCACCTAGCAAGCCAGTAGCAGAGCCAGACAGAAGAACCGAGCTGTTTCAGGTCTTCAGCTCAGCCCACTACAGAGTATTGACACATTGGGAAGATCTCTGGAGAGAAAATAAGAATTTTATGCAAAGCAGAGCACCTTTAGAAGATATGGAAAATGCCTGTAGTTTAGAAGGCAAAGAAAATTAGGGAGCTGAAGAACTACAGCATAGTAAACAAGAAAGAAACCAGGAAATGGAAATGACTGGAAGAATATAGGAAGTAAAAGACAAAGAAAGGAATATGATCTCTGGCCAAAACCATAGATTAATATTCAGTAATTATAGTTCAACGCTCCGCTTATGCTCCATAAAAACTAAGTCAGACAAACCTGTAGTTCTTACACTAATTCAAACAGCACCAGGGGACTGCTATTTGGAATAAGCCAGAGAAAGTCCACAAGCAGTTCTAAATTAAGAATGCAGTTCTGAAGTGGAGACTAAAATCACCTGTGGACAGAAGTGCTTTTGTCCTATTTCTTGGAACGCACATAGAGATGGGCACTGGAGTGACAGAGAGGAGAGTTTGTTCCTGTGATTAAGGACAGTAAGAATGCAATCCATTCATTGTTTTGTGGTTCCCAAGTCCTACAGGAAACATCACAAATCCACACAATGTTCCCAAGTGCTAAATTTTGCCTATGGATCTCCAAGCGATTTGACAGATGTGTAAATTCACGTGGAGCCAAAAAACTGCCCCGGGATAATACAGCTGTGCACGTTGAAGAGTGCAAGTTATTCCAGTGTTAGCTTGTGGACAAAAAAAAATTCCTTTAACCTACCTTTTTTTTTTCCAGGTGTAGAGTAGCCTGGGGTCATTTGGGGCTGATTTCACTCCATTCTGGTCAAACCGAGCCATTTTTGCCCATTAAAAACTCAAATGCAAAGAGGAGGATTTTCTCTTTTTTGCTAATAGAGTGACTGTTTAACAAGCAACTCAAGGATGAGCAGATTTTCTTAAATGCCAAATGCTGATGGATACACAGTGCAGATACACTAGTATCATAGGCTGTAAATGTCACTTAGCCTCCAGAATTCCTCTGTCCAACACTGGTATAGCAAGGTGCTTTTAAAACTGGAACAGGATTTACACCAGAGAGGTGAGAATCAAGGATACATTTTTCACCCAGTGATAGCTCATCAGCTTGTTACAGAAACCTGGCATGGTTTAGACAAAGCTAGATAGTTACTCAAATCCACAGTGATTTACAGGGGTTGTCCTTAATGGTTTCAAAAGCAGCTATTACTGTATGTCCCAAAAGTATGTTTGAGCATAATAGGCTAGTTTGTGATACACCGATCAAAGTAGCCAAACAATCCAGAACACGTTAATTACAGACAGAAAACAGATTGTTCCTAAAAATATAGCCTTACTCTGTCTTTTCATGGAAAAGCTGTTTCTGAGTAGGTGAAGCACACAATAATATGGTCTCCAACCAATCAAAATGTAACGTTAATAGGGACACAGTCAGCAACCGTCACTCTCTTACACCAACATCCGTTAGACAAAATTATTAACCCTACATTAATTGTTGGCTATAGTCATAATGGAATCATGTAAGAGCTGAAAGATTACAAATTTGGAGATGCAGTGCAGTAAAAAAGGATGGGAAAGAAAAATAAATGCTATATTCAATGAATGCTCAGTGGTTGTCAATTCAAATCAAAAATAATGTTTTTCCAAACGCTCTACATCAATATATCAAAATATAGGCAGAAAAGAAGTGTCATTTTCAGGCATTTGGGATAGGGGGAAGGGAAAGAGAGAGCAGAGGAAATATATCCCAGTGGTAAAAGCATCAGATGAGAAATCATCAGCCTTATCCTTGTTGTGCTACCTTTACCCCATCTGTAAATTGTGTGGGGAGGAAAGGGAGATGGACTGATAATACTTCCTTGCCCTTGAGGATGTAATTGAGGCTCAGATTCATTAATGCTTGTAAATCACTGTTAAACATCCAAGTGACCAAGCAGTTACTGCATAGGACTAGGGGGTCCACAGCATAATTTCTCTCTCCCTCTGGTTCCACTGAAGGTACTTTAATAAAGATCTCTGCATTTGCAAGTCCCCAGGCTTGCAGAGCTAAGAACAAGATACTGAGAAACTACTGTTCAGCATTCATCCCTTTACTGATAGAAGATATCGCAGTAATATCCGTATGTAGTGAGTGAATAATGCCAGAAACAGCTTTAACATGGTTTTTGCTCCACCCTTCACATGCAAGGTGCTTACAGAGACTATACACAGCACATCGTCCTGGAGTGCTTTACTAGCAAACGGCCAGGGGTCACAGCAGAAATCTAAATATGCTCAAAATGAACGTATTTAGGGACTGCATGCAAAAACATACACACAAAAAAAACCATAAAAACAGGATGTTTGTTAGTCTCTTAAACAGTAGGCTAAAAGTGGCATTTGCATTGCTTTAACCTACCAAACACAGCATAGTTCATGATGTTTTGTGAGTTTATTCCCATAATCCTTGATGCAGGAGCAGTCAAGGTAGTTCAGTTTAATAAGATAATAAATATTTTTGAATGACCTGAAGTGATGCTTAGATTACAGAATGAAAACTAAATTCCAGGAGGGAAGCTACAGACGGGAGTAAAAATCCCCACAGATTATCTTCAGATATTCTGGAGGATCTCAGTTTGTTTACCTTTCTATATAAATGAAGCACCAGTTAACTAGCAAGTATAATTTTAATTACAGAAACATAATCATGGACAAGGTGCACGCTCTATAGGGAAAGTTATATGATACAGGATAGCACTATCACACTTGAGTACATCAGCATAAGCAATCCAAAAGTCCATTGTGGCTCTCCAATAATTTTTTTAAAATGCAGAATATTCTCTATTCATATTTTTTATAAATAATTCTCCCTATTGATCATCTCTCTGTGTTGAATACACACAAATTCCTTCGCTGAGATCTTGATTATACAAAATGCTTTGAGTTTTAATGCAACTTTATGTTTAAACCTGAACTGCTGTGTAAGTGCTTTGTTGGACTGGGACTGGATCTCTCCATCAGACATTGAGGTTCTTTCATAATTTAGAACTACTTCTCTGTAACCCCAGTTACCTAACTAACCATGGCAGCCGTTGCTTCTCTACGCTGACTGCAGAGCAGTTCTCTGCTCTGTATCACCTCTGCCTTTCCTTACTGCCTGTTTATCTCCTAAATGGTTTAAATCCTTATTGCCTGTCCACATGGTCTTCCTGATCCCCTTCAGGCATCTGCTAGCAAACCAATCAAAAATTCCTCTCATGCTTTTTGAGTTTGCCAGGCTTCCATATCCTATGTCAGGGTTAGCAAATTTTAATGGAGGAAATGGCATCTCTATGAGTAATTAACATCTTTTGGGGGTACCCAAACGCAGTTCACACAGCTACCATTCTTGGTGCACGCTTCTCCCCAGATACAGTCAAACACACACACACACACACACACACACACACACACACACACAGTCTCTTGAGGCAATTGGTGCTATGTATATTGAGCAGCTGTGTCCTGAGCATTTCATGGATCTGACTCCATTGCTGTGTTAAGCCAAACTTTGCTAGCCTTGTGAGGGTCAAATTCTATCAGCTTTGGCATTTCAATCATTATTCTCTCCAGTGCCAACTCTTTTCAAAGGAAACAAATACAGATACTTTGTACAAAGGAGAGAATGAAGAAAAACACCCGCTTTTTGATTTTATTGTTATATTCAAATGTAAACAATTTCAAGGACTGCTGCTGAAAATGATATTTGCATGGCCATTTTTATATATAATTTCAGACCTTGTGAGTATTTTGAATCTGGTTTTATCGTCAAGAGTAGAAAACTACGAAGTATAATACTAGCTGATCTGTAAAACTTTCCACAGATGGAGAAAACCTTGCTAATGTACCTCACAGTCTCAGATAACTGACTCAAGTTTCTTAAGTTAGACAAATCCTAGTGTTAATGACAACGGTTATTGCCTAATCTAAAGACCTAAGTATGTTTTATCCGTGATGTGTAATCCATAATAAATGTTTAAATGATCTATGTGGTTTTCAGTGGTCAGGAAAACCTCTCAAATGAGTTTCATCTTTAGAAGCCTCCTCAAAATGGAACACGATCTTTTGTAAATGATTAACGCTAGTCCTATTCTAGTGATCTTCCGGCAAACCACATGCTCTGTTTACTCTAGTGACAGACTTAAGTCAGCCAGTAGGAAATAGGTCTATTGCAGTTTACAATATCTTTTAACATGGTAACAGTAAAACTAAAAATAGCTTTTTAAACTAGACTCAAATTTACATATGTATTGATTTCTTTTCCTTTTGTCGAAGTAGCTAATGCAATCTGATGAGCCACACCAGCAAGGGATAGCTCAGACAGCTACATTTAATAATGAGACTTCTCTGTGCCAGCTCTGTCCCTGAAAAAACATTTTCCATTAAAACTGGCATATTATAGGAGCCAATAGACTGATCCTGCTAGCCCCAGGTCCTCGGAGCGCCCATGAAAAGCTCACTCTCCAGAGCAGATTTCAGCATGGCTGGTTAAACACCTTCAGCACATACATACTGTCGAATGACTGTGTTAGGCAGGATGATGGGTGAGTAACCATTCTTCCCAAAGTCACTCAGCTATGACTGCATCCTCAGATGAAAAATACTGCAAACTTAGGCAAGCCACTGTGAAAAATGTCCCTGCAGACCTACAAAAAATAACAGAAACTCTGAGAAGACAATAGTTGGTACAAAACAGTTAGGTACCCGATAAGGCTGTCCATGCTTCACTCAGCCAGGACATGAGGCTGAAAATCCAGTTGGCCCATCCCACCTGCAGGAGATGTCTGACTACACTGAACCTTTGAACTCTAAGAAAATCTACTTTTTAATATATGTATGTGATAACTTGGTTGGCAATAATGAAATTTTACATTTTTACAGTATCCTCTATCCAAATGCCAAAACACCTGATTTCAAGAAGATTTGGCATTTTTCTGCACTGGCCTCTTCAAACATAAACAGAGGATTCAGTTACCACTGAAATGCTGCAACCTCTATGATAGGGCACATTAACCCTTTCACAGAGTAGGACAATGCATTTTTACTTTGCACTGGAAGTGAAAAATATTGTATTCCATTAAAATTGCATGGGAAATGAATACAGGCAAAATTTAATTATCCAAACTGGAATTTGTCTAGGACATAAAGACTAACACCCATGCAGTTTTCAAAAAAGACATAGTCTCTATAATGGCCATATTTAATATTTTAAATATGACCTAAGGTTAGATCTGAAAGATCTGCTATGTATCAATTATAAACCACTGACCTACTCTTGAAAATGAAGAAAACAAGTAGTTTTCTAGTAACGCTGAAGAATGATACAAAACATCAAAGGCTTTGCCCTTTTTCTGATGATGTAAAAATCAGACACTGATGGAAAAAAGCTCTCGCGATCATCAAGTAATGAAAGAGCAATGAGCATGGTAGTTTTGTTCTCTGCTGTCTCATTACAATATATGGTATTGTGGTATGCTTTGCCAGCAAGAGGTTCTGGCACACTTGAGAGAAAGGAAAAAGAGTGACACAATGTAAGGCTCTACAAAATATCATTTCTGGTAGCAAAAAACAATTAATATCAGACTCCTTTATCTTTTATGGAGAGTAATAACCTTCAAAAAATTGCATTCCTTATTTAAATGTTTATAGGTCTGGTTCTTAGCTGATCAAAGTTACCTGAGCCTGACTGTTGTTTACTTGCTAAAGTTGCAACAAATTGCCGCAAAGGTGATGATCCAATATAACTTTATCCATACAATTCCATTCCTTTTTTTCCTCCAAGAAATGAGTATGACACAGATTCTGGTACCTGTTATAGTCACCTTGAATAGAGTATTATTTTCCAGAGGTCTACTGAATTCAGTGTAGCAGAAATCATTGCACTTACATAGAAGTTAACACTGAAGAGTTAATATAATTGCAGTCACTAGATGCAAACAAGAATCTTAGCAAGTCCTGCTGTAATGCGGCTCCCCTGATTGCCTCAAAAAGAAAAATTTCTGTTACAACACGGAAACATTATAAACTAAATTCACCAGAGTCCCGTTGTGCCTTAGCTAGAGAATATGATTTCTATATTAAGTGCTTTTAATTTCAATACTTGGGAACTGTTTTAAAACTGTCTGCTAATTTGTGGCACTGTAACAGTCATACTCTTACTGTTGCGATCAGAGGCAGAACTTCCTTAAGGTGCCTCTTCTAATGCCACTTTACTCATGGATAAGCCTATGCAGTTTTCCACCCATCCTGGCATATAAACCAGCCATGCTAGGCCTTAGACAGGTGAATCTGTCAAGCCTTGATATACTCTTCATACAAGTGAGTGCTATTTAGGCTCAATATTTTCATTATGAATGAGCTTCTCTTCTCCTTTCAAACACCTCTTTTGAACTCTTGGAAGCTCAGGCTGTCCTTGTGATGTCTGCCTCTTACAAGTGAACTTCTCCTGTGACAGGTGACGCTCTTAACCTGTTTTTTATTTCCAGCTCTGCCATCCAGAGAATCTGTCGCTCCCTATCTTCCAGGTTTGTGGTCTTCCCTCCTAGCTGCACCGACATGTTCTTGGGATACTGACCTGCAGGCCTCAGAAACTTCAAAATCATTAACCACTAAGAGTATTTGTAGAAAATGTGTTTGATAGTTCTGCTTACCTGTCCTGCAGCCTTACCAGTATCATGCATGCCCACTCAGTACTGTTCCTGCCTCTGTCACTCAACTCATTCATTCAAATGCAATTGGAAGTACTGCTGAGCAGAACAAATCATCTACATTTCCATTGCCCAGTCAGCTCATAAAAATAGCAGACGGTTGTCCTAGGTACTGACCACAATGAAACATTCAAAAAACATCCAAGTGACCAAATATTGAAAAACTTCCTGTGGGAAACATTAAAGAAATTTCAAGCGGATGTGGTCCCCTGTTCTTCTGCATCACATCAACTAAAAAAATGTCACAACATTGTTGAAGGTTACATGATGTAATCTGGCACAAGGTGGTAAATATTGAAGGCTTGGAAAAAAAATCTTTAAGTTCAGTACTCAGTAGTAGATATTTCACCAGAATTTATTATAGCAGGTGGAAGTAGGGTAGATGACAATGACCTGCAAACCATAAACTTGTTGGTCTACTTTTTCCTGTGGAAGTGAATTATTTTCAGGTAGTTTAACATATCTGTGATTGTAATTACAGACCAATATCACCCTGAACATTTGACCTGAGTAGCTCCATTTCTTTGTTTAAGAACAGATTTACTTGAGGCTGGTGCAATATGTGAAATGAGCTTGGCTCAACTGCTGGAAACAAAATGGAATATTAATTAATTTATTTTTTAAAATTACTGTTGTGCCAGAATCTTAAAGTGGGGCATTTTTCTGTGTCAGGAAATGCTTTTTAAACATGCATCTTCAAAATAAAAAGGAGAAAGAAAGCAAAAGAAATCATTCTTCTTCAAATTGAAACCAGCATAAAATATTACCCCAAAAGACCTGGGCTGATTTCTTTATAAATGAACAGAATGTTAGAACCATGGCAAAGGCAAATTGGCCTACAAGAAAACTGACAGCTTTATAGCCTATGCCTCTGATTGAAATGTTGGGAAATCTCTTGGCAATTCTCCCAGACATCCAGGTAGAACAGTGAGTTCACTGATTATGTTAACTAAAACAATCTGGCTTTGCACAAACGCACCTCAGGCCCAGCCAAGTGTGAAGGCTTATCAATGTGCCAGACCAAGAAAAAGACCTATTTACCTGAGGAGAGCAGCTAAATGACTGGGCTGTGCGAAACAACACAGGGACATCAATGTTCCAAGCTTTTTTGTCTTTTTTTTTAATATATAGCTTACATGAAGGCAACGAGCCCTCAGTGGGACTGTGTGGGTGTTAAATAAGAGCACAATTTCAACCAGTGTGTTTAAATGCTGGTAGTAGTCATTAATAATAAGAAATACCATCATAAGGAGCATGGCATTACAACACATACAAACAGGGAGAATAAACTTATTTCTGTGAGAAAGAGAGGTTCTTAGGGTCAGTGTAGCCCCCATTTATACACTTCCTGGCTCGGCACTACATTTGGGGTGGCGCTTGGTTGCATGGCCTCAGAAAGAGGTTTAGAAGTGACTGGCGCCTTGGAGACCCATACGTTCCTCCCTTCTGGAGTCCAGGAAGGGAAAGCAGCGGCGCGGTGTGACCCCGTCATGGGGTGTGAGCCAGCTCCGGCCCCCTGGCTGCCCTCCCCGCCAGCCTGCTGTGCAGCAGGCAGCCCCTGGCGACCCAAGGGCTAATGCAAGCGCCTTGCGCCCGAGTGTAGGGAAGCCATGCTAGGACAAGGGGCATCATGTTCAGACGGGAATTGTTTATATTTCCGGGGGGAAAAAATGAAAGCTATAATAAACCTAAACAATAAAGATTACAAAAAGAAACAATGGTGTTAAGTGGCAATCTTTTGAGGTGAATGCATAGCTGGATGTTATTTTAAACAGCACATAACCCAGGGAATTATGATGTTGTTTACACAGGCCTGTCTCTTGGAATCTGTATATGTTTAGAGTTCGGTTTGTTATATGTCTTGGTTAAGCTCTCCAATATGTCTGTCTTTTGAAAAAGAATTCTATGCTACATTCAAAGCTAGCTCTAGCTAGTTAAAAATACGAAGAAACTACCTTAAGTAATGTCCCTTTCCCCAGAGATGCCCTTGGTAGCAGTCAGTAATGCAATCAGATATCTAGGGTTATTTTAGTTGCCTGCCAAAACATCACTCATGTCTGTTAAAGTATCCTGAAAAACACTATTACATCAATTCCAGCAATGGCATAATTATTCTTCTTTCTGGAATGTCTTCTGATGTGAGTCACCCTGCAGAGTGAGATTTCTGTGGAAAGTGGCTTTAGGAATGCCTTCAACGAGGGAGGGCTGGGGTGGGGCGCCTGGTGGCAAGGAGCGCTCTTGCCCCGTGCTTCGTCAGCCACGGAGGAAAGCCACCAGAGAGAGCACGGCAACACAGGGGACGGCATCCCACCACTTGCCACCTCACACAGAAGTTAGCAGGACCCTTCTTTCCCAAAGACACAGAGCCCAGATAGGCACTTCTTCACTAGTATACTGAATCGGTGAGAAGCGCGTTTTTGCAACAGCAAACCAAGTACCAACTATATCTTTGCTTAATAACCTGGGTTTCTCTTCTAGCTGCTAGGAAGTACAAGGTGTAGTTATGATAGCCCATCTTCTCTATTAATCAACTCATCTGTGCACCATTTCAACTGTGGTCATCCAAGGACTTTGACACAGATAATCTAAACTGCATCTCCATAGTCCACGGTAATATGATTGCAGCTAGGACTGTAGTATTTTTATCTTTAGGAACTATCGGATCATTATGGTCCTGTATTTTGAGAGTCAACAAAACATATAGTAAATCCACGTGAGAAATTCTGGGTTGATTACACTAGTATAAAACCAAAGCAGTTTCTTTGATGTCAATGGATCATCTAGCTCAACAGTCATACAATAGAGGGTAATTTGGCCCTCTGCCTTCTCCTTTAATCTTGCAAAAAGAAAAGTTTAACTTGATAAAAACTCTGTTTCCCTGTAGGAACGATAACACTGGCTGGAATAATGCAGTATTAATTGTATGTTTTAGAACAATAAAGAGCATTTGAAATTACCTCTGAATAAGGAAATAGCTCCAAAATCATCTTTAACAAAACTACATGTAGTTGATTTCCACCAGGAATGGACATGTGCTATTGTTTAAAACATATATATATATATATATATATACATATATATATACACATTACATACACACACACACACACACACACACACACACACACAGAAATGTGTGTATATGTATGTGTGTATATATATGTATATATACATACACACACACACACACACACACACACACACACACACACACACACACACACACACATATATATATATATATATATATATATATGTATAAAAATAAAAAGAGAGAGAAGTTTGCTTTACAAACACCAAAATTGCTTCTAGGCAGCTTCATGAAGCTGTGGCAATGCTGACAGACTTTTTATGAAGCCTTGGCTTCACGAAAATCAATCAAATTCCCAGCAACTTCAAAATTTATGTTCTTCTTGAAGCTATGTTCTTCTTGGTAAACATCTACAGAGTTCAAGTTGATGATAAAATAAGCCATTCACACAGCTATCGGATAGATCCTAATGTCACAATCTAAATGACAATACGGGAAAGGCTCTTGAAACAAAACCTTTGAGCATCCTTATACATGGAAAAAAGAATGATAATTGAAATGCTGGATAGTCATTTGCATCACTCTCCTAGACATGAGGACAAATGTGACATTCTTCTTCATCTGTTGTGAGGATGCCTGTGTGATGTTGGTTGTTAGAAAAAAAGCATTTCTAAGATTTCACTCCTTCTAGCTTCAAGGAAAATTTCTTATCAAACTGAGAAGAGAATTCTGAAAATAAAAAAGTTTTTTTTTTTTTGTAACATTAATATTAACCAGATATTTTCAATAGCAAAGTAGTCAAGCTGGAATGTCACCAATTTGCATGTAAGGACATTACGCCATTTCACAGAGAGTAAGCAAATATGATCTGGAGGCCCCCTCTGCTCCAGCAGAGAAGACACTATTAAGAGGTAGCAATTTGGGGACTTTAGAGTATGGAGAGTGCCATCATCCCCCCCAAGTTTCCATGCTGCCCTGAAAGCTGTATCCCAGAAAGCCACAAAGAAACACATTAGAGGATTTGGAGAATGATGTTGGTAAGGGTGGTGACGGGAAAAAACATCCTCCACTGGAAGTGTGAAGTAACTCTTTTGCATCCTCCCATATTCATTGTGTCATTTCTGTCCTCACCAGAAGCGCTCTGCCAGGGAAGCAGCAGCGAGCATCACAACATATGGTCAGAGCAGAGAGCCTAAATCCTTTAGAGCTGTCCTATCCATACGAAACAAACTGTCCCCACTAAGGAGCTGATCGAACAAAGCCTTGTCCCACTAAAGTTCACTTGTCATCTACCTACACGAAGAAAAGTCATGAACGGGCCATCAACAGGTCCTGATTTGGCCTGCTCATTACAATAAAATCATGAGAGATGTGAATATTATTAGATCCATTTTAGCAATGGAAAAAAATGGAGGCAGATAAGCATGAAAAACGTTCATACTTTTCAGCAGTATATTTTCATACATTAAGCATTTATCACAATTTAATCTATTTTAGGCTTTTTGGTCATTTATTGTAAAATTGGATAGACACTTTGAACAAAGCTAGAGCAGAAGATAAGTCAATATCCAGCAGCAACAAATATTTAGAGACAACAGATTTGTAATAATTAGATGGAGACAAGAGATGACGAATTGGTAAATCTGAAAGTCTTTACAAACTCTGAAAATCTCAGATGATCATTTAATCCATCAACTATCTTCTTAAGAAATACAATCACGGAAACTCCTGCCAAAAATCCTTCCTGTAATCCTACCTTTATCTCATCCACAAATATGCATTTTCTCTATAAAGACATGATCCCTCTTAAAAGGTCAGTATTTGTAGCTGGCTACCAAACACCCTGATATGCCTTCCCAAACACCCAAATTTTCACCCCATCTATTTTATAATCTACAGAAACTTCTATGGTAAACAGGGGTAAATATTCTATTTCTAAATGGCAGACATATGTTTCTTCACTTACCAGCTTCCACTTCTGTTTCTCACAGGTTACACACAGTTTAGATTCCCTTTTAGCTGAACATATATTGAACTGATTAAAAATGAAGTGAGCAGACTTTTCCTCATAGCACTACCTCACACATGGGACAGCTTAATGGCTTTGCAATTAATATATGCATAAGTACAACCTGCATTATCAGTGGTAAAAGGCAAGTTGGCTACTTGATCACACATAATTAAACAATATCAAAGTTCTCGGGTTCAGTGCAAGCATGTGATATACCTGTTCTACAGTGGTACACGGTATGAGCCTATATAGTTTCTTTCAAACACATGCCTAAGCTTACTCTGAAATGATGGAAGGCACCTGGTCACATCTCTCCTGGTGCTGAGTAGTGACTTTAAAATGACGCTGCACCAAATCAGAATAACAACAACAACAAACCTGGCCCAGGAGCTATCTGAAATGAAACAAAAAGGAGTATGGCTATCTTATCTAAACCCGTAATAGACAGCTGCTGCAAGACAAAAATGGGGCCCCAGAAAGGGAAATTTGAAGAACTATTGCTTTATGGAAATTGAGGTTAGACATCCTCAAATGTATGTATGTAGAAAAATGAATGTATGTTAAACAATCTTGAGGAGGATTGGGGAGCGGGTAGGGTGTTTTTAAGTAGAGCCTTTAAATAAATTCTAACTCTCCAGTTAAATGGAAATGTTTAAGCCTGTAAAACTGGAAGAAGCTGAGGAAAGGGGGGAACCCATATATATGAAACCAGCAGATACAGAGACATTTTATACAGTTCAGTAGGCAAGCTAACATGAACTTAATAGTGACAATTGTTTTAAATTGATTCAAATAACAAATACACATTTCAGAGATTATGAAGTTTTGCACTGCATTTTTCTTTTTATCTTTAAAAGAAAACAATGCTAATAGTTTCCTTTTTCCTACGCTCAATGACTATTTACTACTTTCTTGATGTGGACTTTCAAAATACAAAGAAGGTTTGGCAAGTTTTCAAAGTCTTTCTTCAAAGTCAGCTCTTAAGTACTTTTTATAAAAACATGAAGAATGCTTCTTACTAAGGAGAATTGATAATGTACTGCTTTCGTTATTTGTATATGAAACACTGTCAGATAAATGCACATGGATTCATTTGTTTGGACCTTCTCTGTTAACCTTGTGTATGAAATTGATTTCAGGAAAAGGAATTGATCATAAGAGTCAGTAACATAACAATTGCTTTCAACCAAAAGCAGCTTCAGACATTATAGACCCAAATTTCAAAGAAAAAAGTTACTGTACTTGCAAGTTTAGAGTCAAACTTGGCAGTTCTTCCAAACAGAGTGGTCAGAAGAAGAAAAATAAAAATAAACATTCTTCCAAGATTTTTTTTCAATTGCTGTACAAAATAATAGTACAAGTATGTCACAACCCTTTCAGAAAGTTATTCATGAAACCTTAAGCAAAGTATCTTAAATACTTTGTTACTAGATAGTTAACATTTGTATAGCATTTTGAGAATTTAAAGAACTTCGTAAAGTTGTCATCTTTTCCGCTGTATAGAGCTAAACTTAAAAATGAATGTGAATCAAAGCAACATACTCTGCATAACAAACTTAAGTAGTCGGATCATTTGTAGACAATCACATAGATCTGTTTATTTCAGTTATGAACTGAACTGTGGGCCAAATTCAGAGGTGATTTGTAAGGTGGTGCAAATTATATTGTGTAAGTAGGTGCAAGTAGATGTGAGTGAGTGCGAGAGTCTATGTTGGTGGTGCTTACATGCCGAGGGGCCTGCAAAAGGTACCACTTAAAGCTAGGAGGGACAGAACAACTTTTAAGGCTATGGATATACCTTCTTCCAGATCTAGTTGTGCCAGCTTGAAATGGTAGCACCCTTCATCATCATCTTTGGGTTACCTCCCCACAAGTCTAGCAGAAGAGGGTGCATGTGAATGTCCCCTAGTTCATTTCAGAAATACCCAGTTGCAATGGTTCAAATGCTCTTACTCAGCAGGGTCAAGTAACACAGGTTACTTTGTTGGAAATGGATAATGAGCGTTTATACAACCTCTTACATCTGCAGAGCTCGGAGGATAGCAGACAGCGGGTGACAGGCAGTACCATTTTCAGCTGGCACGGCAGGTTTCCAAAGGAGCATATCTATGCCTTTACCTCAGCTGTGGGTCTTTTCTGGATAATCTCAAGAAATTACGCCGTGGCCTTCATTTATCTCTGTATTCCTTAATGCCCCTGCTCATTCAATTTCCTGTCTCCTGTGCTGACACCTCTTTGTTCATCTCCCATCTTTTCTCTGTCTTGTCTATTTAGAAGGTAAATTGTTTGATAAAGGGACCATGACTTAATAGGTGTTTGCACTACATCTGGCACCATTTGGTCTTAATCTCAGCTGGGACATGAAGTCTCTACTATTAAACGAATAATTAATAATGATTAGGTCCTAAAGCAGCAATGCGGCCAGTATGTGAAACTCCACTAACCTTACTCACTCCTATTACTTTTCTATTTCTTCTAATGCCTGCTACCTTCAGTTAACTCAGGAAACCAGGGATTACTTCAGAGCCACTTCTGCACTGAGGGGCAAGAGATACTCCTATTCAGTAGGCCACTGGGTACTTTCTCTCCTTCTTAGAAAATAAAAGTTAAACTAGAAATTAAGCTAAATGTGAATATAAAGTCTTATGAAAACTTATAATGTATTCTTGTAACAGAACTATGTTATGCATAATATAAACAGCTATATGTAAGGGAGATCACTGCTCTGTTTCAGGAAGTAATAGCTAAAGAAGCATTTATTTATTTCTGACAATTAATGGACATAAAAGCCTATGTATTATCTAAAGAGGAGAAGATTAAAGGAGGGAAGTAGCTTACACTATTGGATTGGCTGCACCAAAACAAATAGCCTCACAACTTCATTTTGTACAGAGCCTTCCATAAAGTCTGGATAATAAAATGCTTTACAGAGAGCAGAGAAGGAGGGAGGAAGCAAAAAGCAGAACAGATATGTTTTCAGCTGAGATTGGATATGAAGCAGTAAAGCTGTGCCAAGCAGCAGGAGCTGCAGAGTAGAAGGCTCTCACACCAGCAAAGGCAGGAACCCAGGAGAAGTCAGGGAGAGGGCTGGGGTTAGGCTAAGCAGGAAAAAAAAGGTGGGGGGGAGGGGGTAAAAAGACAAGGAGCCAAATTCTTCTCTTGGTTCCACCAACGCAACCCCACTGACATCAATGGGTGTAACTGAGAACAGAGCCAACCTAACGTAGCCTGACAGAAATACAGAGAGAGTTTGAAAACAAACAGGACGGTTCTGATCAGTAAACTAAGATGAATGGGGAGCTTGTGGGGGAGCTGTTGGCCAATCTGTCACAGCTCTCCAAAAGCCAGCTCCCTCCGAAAAGCGCAGACTGCAACTACTGCACTCCATTAGAAAAGCCCTGACGACAAACGCCTGTCCTTGTGGCCCCACGACCCACAGAGCTGCTGGCACATCCATTTGGTACTTTCATTCGGTCAATTCCCTGTTTGAACCCTGCAGCATTTAGTGCACAAGTCCCATTAGCACTAATAGATTACGGGTCTGAAGGCTCCCTCAGACTGTGTGGAGGGCACTACCAGGGCGTGCGCGGATGGCGGCGCTCACAGCAAGTCTGCAAGTGCTGCAGCCCCCTTCCTGGGTGCTGGGCCAGGGCCCAGCCCATGCCAGCACCCTTTCTGCCTCTCCTCTGCAATAGCCCACACTGGTTGGTGGACTGGCAAGGAGACACCTGCTCCCTCAGAGGCATGAGGCATGACCTAAAAAACACTGCCCCAGGCCCCAGTCTGTCCCTCCATCTCACAGCAGCAGCTCTGTGCACTAGATGTCCAGCAAAGCTAGAGCGAGCAGGTGATCACTGGGCTGAGATTAAGAGAATAACTAGCCTCAAAGAATGTAAATACTGCCCTAGGACAAAGCAAGCCAAACAAACAGTAAGCAATTGTACCTTGAAGAACTAATCCTCGCCCCACAGGGCAACTGCAGAGCCCACGTTTGCTCTGGTCTCTGGCCTATGACTCTAGGGTTGCCCAGTAGTAAATCCACTCACTGCAAACTGCTTGGCTATAGACAAGAGACCTTGGAGAACAGCTCCAGGCTCTCTTTATATAGCTCCTGGACCACAAAACATCGGCACCCTCTGCCAGGAAGACAAGGGGCAAACCATATCTCAGGTCTCCTTCCGGCAGAGCCATACTCTTCCTTGATGTCCACATCCAAATCCTTACTGTGACCTCTGACAGCATGTGATGGCAGTGAGGAGCAACTCTGGCAAGTCCTCCCCCACCTCGATGGTCACCAGGGCCATGGGGCAAGAGGGCCAGCACAGTTGGTGGGAAGGAGTCACGAATTACCAGCCTGGCACAATGTCCTTGCAGCATGGGGCAGGAGCACAGGTCCCCAGAGACAAAGGGAGCCCTGACGATCCTCCTCCAAGCCATGGCTTAAGGCTTGGGTTAAGGATTGCACGAGTTAAGGTTCGTCTTCCTCTTCAATCATTTTATCAGTGCCCCGGGGGCAAAAAGGGTGGACGCTGGACACAGGGCTGTTTCCTACAACTTCATCAGTATTGCAGGAAAAGGCCCTGCAACAGAAACTGGCTGTACAGACTACTCTTTAGTGTGGCAAAAAGACAAATCATAGGGAGAAACGGAGAGAGGAGATGTTATCTGCCAAATTACAGAACCACTGTGATTATTTCTGGATTCTGAACACCAGCTCTGACTGCCATGAAATGTAAAAGACCAGATTCAATAAAAAATTATTTCCAGCTTCACCAGCATAGAAATCCATGCAAGACTTAAAATAAAACTCTATTTCTCCAGGCTTGCGCTGTCTTGTGCTGACTTCAGTGGCGTGCGAAGTAAACACATTTTTATAGAATCTCACCCTAGATTACTTTCAAAAGTAGTTTTTCACAATATATTTGTTTGGTAGATTTTGCTGTCTCTTCCTCTTTTTCTATTTTCAGATAGCTTTGCCTAGTAGGAAATGGATAAATAAATGTAGATCTTTTCACAGTTACTCAACATTTAAATATTGATCCACCAGAAAAATAATTCGGAGTGTGTGGGGGACACACACATATTCCTTAGTTCTCTAATCCTTGTTAGAAAAAATGTCCAAATAGTCATTTTGCAAAGTTGCTCTGAGTACACAGACAGCTGTTCCTCATACATACTGCAAATGTTTCTTTTAAATTCCTGAGGACGCAAGAGTTTGATACAAAGCCAGTACCTCTAGAAACGGAGAAAACTAAACACACCCCATACTGATGCTTTTACTGTCCCAACAAACTTTCTCCCACAACTAAAATGTTAAAACTTTTACCCCACATCCCACATTGTGAGATTAGTCCAATAACTAATGTTCTGTCCAAGTAAAATACATTTTGTCATTGCTTGAAAATGTTACCTTTCACAGAAGTATAGTATTTCTGACCAGCAGGGAACATATGTCAACATTATCTATTATTACACAATGTCAGGACCAGAAAGGGAAGGTGGGTGGTGGATGTTAATAACAACTTAAGCGATTTTCTAAAAGAGGCATTTGAGAAGTACAAAGCCAGAAGTTTTAAATGTTTTGTCTCTTTGTAGCTGTGTCAGCAACCTGCCCCCACCACTAGCGCAAACCTAATTCTGACTGTGACCCAGTGCCTAGTTCTCTTTTCAATTTGAGCCAACACATTGCTAAACTGGAAAGTTTGAAAAATACCTTAGAAAACTTCTCCACCAAAAGGAAAGAGAAAAAAGAAAAGAAAAGAAAAGAAAAACAAAAACTTAAGATCAGTACTGGTGGAAGTGTTAAGGCTGTGATCCTAAGACACAGATTTTTCTCTTCCCTTTTTTTAACAGCACGTTAAGCTGTTTTTTTGTGCACTGTTACTCATAACTGTGTTTGTTTGCGGAGTGTCTTAAAAATAAGATTAATTTAAAGATTTTTTCTTGACGGTAGAAAGATTTTATTTCAAGATTTTTTCCTGACGGCCCCACGTGGTCGGCTATTACAGAAATTATCTAGTGGTTCAATCACTGACCCAGGAATTTGGAAATTCAGTTTCAGTTCCATGTCCTGCCACCGATTTCTTGTGTGCCACAAGTCATGTCACTTAGTCCTCCTGTGCCTCAGTTCCCTGCCTGCAGCCCCAGCCAGCAGCCTTTCCTTACCTCTCGGAGGTGTTTTACGGTTGCATATGTCAAAGACAGATATAGCTACAGCAAAAGGGCCTTTGAAATACCTAAAATAAACAGATAGCAAACTGCAGTGTTTACTTACCACACGCATGCAAGATTTAACTTTGATAGGCAAATACAAGTGGCTGAAGCTGCATGCTCAGCTCTTGGGAGTCACTCCAAGATAGCGCCTGGATCCCGAACCGCAGACCTTTCAGATGCGCCGTAGGACAGGTTAAATGCCCCTCGTTGCTCCCTCTGCGCTACACAGGATGTGGGGCTATTTTGGTAGCTTTAAGGTGACCAGACAAACATTCCTGGCATGAACCCTCATGTAAAAACCTAGCTGTAGGAAAACTTGGGAGACTCCCACTTCCTCACCAGAAACCCTGCAAACAGAAATTAAACAGGCAAACGCTCACGCTGAATAAATCAAAGGGAGCCGAACCGCACAGTGATGCTGTATTCAGACACATTTCCAGTAATATAGTTATTACTGAAAATAATGCACTGAAATTAGTGTCCTCAGCGCCTCTCTTCCATATTTTGGCGCTAAATCAGAGGAGAATAAAGTCGGGGGACGAAGGTCTGTGGCAGTTACCCCTGTGGAAAGCAGCAGTGCCGTCCCCCTGTCCGGAGACACCTTTCCCTGTGCGCGGAGGCAGCTGAGGGCCAAAGCAGGCCAGGGTCGAGCACACAGGTCCGTGAGCACTGCAAGGGGAAGAAGAAAATGCCATTTTCTTTAAAACAATCGCCGCCTGTGAGGCACACTGGATGCAGGTATGTCTTAAGCAGAATGCTGTTTCCATGAACCCCAGCAAAAGAAAGCACACTACAAGCAATTTCTAACCTCAAAACCATCATGGGCAGAGGCATGTTCTCCATGCTGGTCCCTATCACTCCCAGCACGGGAGGGAGTTTCAGGGTAGGGGAACCCCACACAAGGCAGCCCCATCAGCTGTGGAGGTCAGAGCTGTGCCGCAGGCACCAGACCCGGAGCCATGTGTGGTGGCTGCACAAAATGGCGCCCGCCTCCCCGCAATGGGCCGCGTGGCAGCTGCACAAAATGGCGCCCGCCTCCCTGGCCGCCCCGCAATGGGCGCCCGGCATCTCTGAGTCGTAGGTTTGCCGTTAATCCCCGTTTCCACATAGCCTCGGAAAATACGCTACGGGCCTCATGTTCCGTTTCAAAATGTGGATCTGAGTATTTAAAAAGAAAAATGACTTTCCCCGCCACAGACGTGGCAGTGTCGAAGTTGCCTCACTTTTTTTTTCTTTATTTTTCTTTTCATATCTGTTTACAAAATCCATGTAATTTCTTTGCAGTTTGTTCTTTCCCCAAAAGCAAATCCTTCAGGGTATTTATTCCCCTCAAAATACAAATTATTCTGTTCCCCGGTAATTATCTGTTTTGCATACAGTTACACAGCTGAATCAGAAGCAGCAAGATATGAATAAATATATAAATAATGGACACACCGAGGTGTAGTTTCTCATGTTTAACATAACACAGGGGAATACATTTTTATAGCAAGCCAGTAAATGTTGTAAACTGATGTTTTCAATTCCAGTGACTTAGAATTAACTTCTAACTGTGAGATCTAAACTAGCTGCAGTCTTTTATAATCTCCTGCTTTAAAGCTATAACGATTTTTTTTTCCATCTGCTGTTAAAGAAGAAATTGCGTTTTACTAGGAGATGGTAAAGGTAAACCACAGAAGAAGCGTGCTCCGAACTGCTTCAATATGATTATTTTTGTTCCGTGCGATGTCACTGGGGGACGTAAAGGCGGGAGCGCAGTTGGGTGATGGGAAGGAAGTGCCGTAAGCGCAGGAGGACACGGTGTTTGCTGACACTTATGGAGCTTACATGGAAGAAAAGAGGGGAGGGGAGAATATATCCAAAAACGTAGGGAAAAGCTCTCCTGCGCTCTCCGGCCGAAGGCCTGGCGCCGTGGCCGCTCGCCCTGCTCCTCCAGGCGCGAGGACCTGCCGGGATCCCCGCGGTCCCTTCGAAGGCCGAGCGCCCGGCAGCTTGCAGGGCCGGAGCCGACTCCTTCAGGAGCGAGGTTGGGGCTGTGAACTCCCCGCTGAGCCTGGATCTGGAGTTTAAATCCAAGGTTTTGGGTTTGGCCCCGTCTCGAGTAGAAAAAGGATTAAAAAAAAAAAAAGAAGAAGAAAAAAGAGATGAGCAGATAATTGTACGAACTTAAAAGCCGGTGCTGCATTCTTTTAAAATTACAAATTAAGCTATAAGTGATTCCAAACTATGCTGTTTTTATTAAAAATGACTTAATAATCTAATCTTTCTTTCCTTTCTTTTATTTTGGAATTTATCCTATATCCTAGTAATCGTGCATAGAAATTACACAATACTACGCTGGATAGTCCTGACAATATAAACACAATTGTTTATCCAGAAGCATTATAGGTTCATGCAAAAATATGGCATTTAAAGCTTGTGGTCAGATCAAGAAACCACAAGTATAATTGTTTGTTTATCCAGCCAAGCATTACTCTGTAGCGTAAGTTTATGGGGGTTTTGCATTTATTTATTTATCTCCAAATCGTTCCAAATTAAAGTTATAGAGTGAAAATAAATGATTAAAGGCAAACAACTTCAGTCCGCGCGGGCGGAAGGCCGTTTTAATATGTAAATTGTTCCTTTGTCATAGCTTGTATTACTGGGTTTTTCATGCTTCCATAGAAGCTCCATGATAACAGGACCCTTTGGTGGAATTTCTACATATTTTCTCTGTAGTTCAGGGCAGCTGGTTTCTTTCCTCTCGGAGGAGAAAAGCTGAAGTATATTTATCACTCCAGCAGTGACTCAAAACAAACAGGAAGTCTTCATCAGCAGACTCCTGGGCAAGGCAGATACTAAGGTACTGGCAGAAAGGAAACAGAGGCCTTCGTCTGTGGGAGTCAGACATACAGCGCATATTGCAGTTACAGCAGATAACTAGATTAGAGATCCACCAAATTATTTTTAAAGTCTTTAAAAAAAAAAAAAAGGAAATCCCAGGATACTCTGGGGGTGAGCGGAGAGAGGACCTCCTCGCGGAGCGTCCCGCTGAATTTCTCCGCGCCGGAGGGGCCGGATCCGGCGGCCGAGCGCCTGACACTCTGCGTGAACCTACGAGCGAAAGGAAACCTGCGAGCAGGCTATTCTGAGCGATTTCACTTTGATCCGGCTGCTTCGGAAAACCGCTCCTTTCGCCTGAGTGATTCCTTCTTTTAAAGCAGGGGTTTCCGGTAGGGATGGCCTTCTTGTGACTAGAAGGGAGGGAAAAGAAAAAAAAAAGAATAATAAAACATAGTTAGTGTGTTTAACCATTAACGTGATTATTAACATTCACAGCCAGTTTTTTAGGAAAGCCTCTGAAAACAGACAAATAAATGTCCTGGCAGCAAATGCCTCCTCCTATATCAATTAGGGACCATTCTGACACAGGAACTACTCTGCTGTTAGTTGGGGTTTTTTTCTACCAATGTGCAAACATTAAACTAAAATACTTCTGTCCATTTTGGAAAAAAAAAAAAAAGGAGCATGAGAGGGCAAAGCAGGCCCTGGGGAGATAACCTAGGGCTGATTCAGCAGGGGCAAGGGAGCTATAAGCTCCCGTGAGCTTCCTGCATTGTCCTCCCCGCAGCAGCACAGCTGCCATGCTTCCTGCAGATACCCCATCTTCTCACCAAATAACACACAGGACCCATTCTACTCGGCTCTCCACCACGCAGACCTCTTGGAGACTTCTCAGTTAAATAGCTGCCTTTAAAAGGGATAATCATGCTGGGAAGCTCCAAGTGTCCCACAGCGCTGAAGCACGTGCTGGAGCTGAAACACGAGCAATGCCATTTGAGTTGTGCTCACGGGCTCGGTGATTTGTCATATTAAGGAAATCATGTTTTGGGGTTGTTTGCTGCAGTGGGGACTTCCTTGGTATCAAGGTGCAACCCAACCTGTGATTGAGTTACCAACCTGTCCAGCTGAGGGCAAAGTAAGCTTCTAACTGTTCTGGCCAGGACAAGTAGGGTAGATAGGCAAGGAGCAGAAAGACGAGGAAAATAAGAATATGAAATTAGTTGAAAATTGATTTTTTTCCAACCATACACCTTGTTTAACATCCAGTCCAAAGCTGTTCACTTTGCACCCACCTTAAATGCAAACTCTGGCTTAGGATTCTCCTAAGCTCCCAGCCCACGGAGGCTGGGAGAGTCACTATGCACTTTCCCTATTCTTATGCTTCTCCCCAAACATCTGCTGTTCACTGCTGCCAAAGACAGTATACTGTGATACCTTTGGTCTGCCCATTATGCTCTTATATCCAGAACTGGCAGGAAATGGCAGAGCTGGTCATTGCACTCTTTTTGATGGTTAAAAGGAGAGTTCTGCACCTTGAAATGTATGAATGCCTTCCTGCTGTAGATAGCTGCAGTGCTGAACGCCAGCCATGCCTGGAGACGTGCCCTTTTCAGCCAGCTGTGCATCTCCATCTAGGATGGGCCTGGAAGGGAGAGTCCTACAGCATTTTCATATGTCAGTCTGGACTTGGTTTGAACTGCTCACTGCCAGTCCTCCAAAGCAGCAGACCTCATGTCCTTATCACTTAACTGCACCCTGTGACACCTAACCTCAATGTCTGACCGCAAAAATCCAGCTCTCTATTAATAAGGGTGACTTTTTAGCTGCATACCTAAGGTGCATGGAACTGATAGAGGGAACACCAGAAATTCAGATGCAAACACTACCCAACTATCTAAACAACAGTATGAAGTCACCGTAACCTGAGACATGCCAGACTGAATAAGCATGAGCGGTGAAAGAAGCAGTTTAAAACAGTGAGTGCTTCTTACTTGTTCATGTGAAATCTTGACAGGACTGCCCTATGGAAAGCTAGCTGAGGTCTATGTCAGAGAGATGATTATCAAGACCTGCAAGCCAGGACAACTGTTGTTTCGAAGAATCTGTGCCACCACCACACTGACTCTCAGATGTGTCAAGACATAAAGCTGAGCTGGGAGAGTAATGTTGGTAACTTTGGAGGCTCCCTCTAGAAGTCAGACTTTGTATCCCCTCAAGGAGTGGTCCGGTCTGGCCAGCATCTCTGTCAGTGACAAGGAAGGCAAACCTGGTGAAGGTCTTTGTATATCATGCAGTAGGTGAGAAGGTTAAATTAACAAGGAGCAGAACGCAATAGGGTTGTGAAGCAGGAATATGCAACATACAGGTGCTTGAAACATCCTGCTACCAAAGCTAGCCCTTCCCAGCACAGGACATTTTTGCCTCAGTCAAACACATAAGCTTTACTGGAACATGATATCAACTACATACCAACCTCATCAGGCAGCCAAAACTCCAGAGCATTACAGAGTCTGGACAGCCCATAGTGACTGAGGCTTCCCAGGCCGTCCTCATCACTGCATCTGACTGACCCACAACCAAACTTAGGATGGCTCTGCAGGGACCCATGCCAACACCAAGCTGTTAGTCTGCAATGCCCATTCCTGCTTCTGGGGGACATGAAATAGCACAAGACTTCTCCCTCCTTCCAGAAGGGTCATGCTGGGAAGCAACTCAGAACAGTCAAGCACTGCTTGGAGCTCTCTGAACCACAGAGATGGTAGCTCCCTTCAGACTCTTTCATTTTGCTTACACCCTTCACTTCCTTTTTCCGCTGCAGTCACAGGGACAGACTTCCTTCCTGTCCAGGTCATTAGTTTTGTTCCCCTATAAAATGAGAGAATAATATTTCTTCTTGATAAGAGAAATGATATCTTTTGGGTGGACATTTTATTGGTATACGAGCCCCTACAGACTGGGGAAGCCATGTTAAGCAAATCCCTTAATGTTATAATGGATAGTTAAAATGGGATGAGACAGGATGTACCTGATGATAGCAGGTCTCTGTGGTATCCATACCTTTGTTAAAATTCTGCTGATGGTGGGTTCATCATAGAAATCATAGAAGTGCTGGCTGAAAGGGACTTCTGAAAGCCATCCGGTCCAACCTCTCACTGGAAGTAGGACTATCACCAATGCTAGACCAGGTCAGCCTGGCTTCCTCTAACCAAGTTTTGAAAATTCCAAGGATGGATTCTGGACCATTATAGCAGGGCTGCACTTACCTCCTAGCAGATTTATTTTTTCCTAATGCCCAGTCTGGATCTTACAAGCTCCAAACTGTGGATGCTGTCCTCTGACTACCAAGAAGAGTTTGGCTTCAACATCTTTGTCACTATCCTTCAGGTACCTGTTAGCTGCCATTAGATCACCCTCAGCTCTCTCTTTGCCAGATTAAAAACCATCTATCTCATCCTCTTTATGTAGATCATGTGCCCTAGTGCCCTAACCACCTAAATAGCCCTTTGCTGGACCCTCTGTGGCTTCTTGACATTGAACTAGGGGCTCCCAAACTAGACAAAATATTCTAGATGCAATCTCACCAGTGCCAAATAAAGGGGAATATAGTAATTTTGCTCCGTTGTCTGGCTGTGGCTTTTCCTAATGTAGCCCAGCATGAAGTTTGTCCTATCCATTATGTAGAGATGCTACTGGCTTTCATTCCTCTTGGCGTCCACCATAACACCCGGGTCTTTTCTAGCAGGACTGTTAATAAACCAGTCAGTTCCCTGCCCGTATCAATGAATGGGGTTGTTCTGTCACAGATACAAACCTTGCATTTTAATTGTTGGACTCCATTAGGCATATGCAGGCTATTCCTCATGATCCTCCATGTCCCTCTGGACTGTAGTACAGCAACCCCACCATCACCATTAGTGTGCAAATTTGCTGAGTGCTCATCCTATCTTAACTTTCAGGTCGTTAATGAAGATATCAAACAGTATCATCCCTGCTATCAGCCCCCCCGCTGCCAGCTGGCCATAAAGCTGTTGACTCCTATTCCTTCTTACCCGTTACTCCAAATGGGTTGCCCAGTTGAGACAAGGTGGCCTATACACGCTCTGTGTGGTGGAGAGCCGAGCAGAACGGGTCCTGTGTGTTATAGGCCTGCGGCCCCTCGACTATAACTGTACCTCACTCCAGCAGTGAGACATTTTCAGTAGCTACCTACAATCAGGTTTAACAGGTCCCGTGCATATTTAATGTTTATGTCCAACCTATGAAGCCTTGGTTTGGAAATGGCAACTCTGTTTAGCAGATGAGTCCTTTGGCTGCTCACTTAAAAGCAGCTTCAGTAACACACTCCATTTTATATTTCACCAGCTAAACACCTTAAAGAATGAAACAATTATAACAAGCGCAGCACTAAAGATATGATTTGCAAGATGTGATGAGCAAGTGGCAGAGCTGAGAATGGAATAAAGATCTGTAACTCATATTCAGTGCTCTACCTGTGCAAACCTCAGAAATATCCATGTAATCATTAGAAAACTCTTGGCAAATATTAACTGCTGTGCCTACAGGTTAGCTTTGTAAGCATGTTAGAGCAGTCTTTGGGCTGCTCTGGCTAGCTCGTATTAATCTTGATTTACCATCTGCTAGCCAAGCAAAGCTAGAGTGCAACATATTTCCACCACATGTCTTTCCATCCCGTTCTTTGCCTCTGGCACACTTTTTACAGTCAGGGTTGTGGAAAGCAGTTACTGTGCGATGCCAGGCTTTGTCTGCTGGGAGACTCCAGATCTGGAGGGATGCAACCCTTTGTACTGCATGAGTGGCACCAAAGAAACCCAGCAAGGCAGAGACCCAGCTCCTGAAGTGAAAGAAAAGGCTCTGTGATCTCAGCATTTGATCTTCAACCAACTGCATTCAAAATATTGGATAGCACAGGCCTTTTGAAGCTGTTCTCCAAGTGATATAGGATTATTGGCTTCAGTGATGAAGTGCACTAGTCATGACTGGTTGACTGAAGGAATTCTTTTCCTTGGCGTTGTTATGTGTCATCTTGTTTGATTACATTATTTCTTCTTCTCAAATATGTATTTTGCTCCTACGAATCTTTTGAACAATTCTATGTCATAACCCCAATGTCTGCACATTTCTCTGTAGCATATTGCACAGAGTCCAAAATTCATATTCTGGGAATTTGCCCATGTGCCACATAGTACTGCAACAAACCTGAAATGCCATCCTGCCGACAGACCTGACAATTGGCCAGAATGAAGGCTACTACTTGGCCACCCCAAAAAACAAACACATACACACACACTCTCTCCCATTGAAGATGGCACTCAGGCAATCTAAATGTCACTCTAAATTTTATCTGTAATTGATTTTTATCACCATTCATTTTGAAAAATAAAAGATGCATTTTCCAAGCTGATATTCACGTGTAATATTTAAATCCTAATTCTTAAGGAGGGTCAAATACAAAATTGGAAGAATTGAGGGGAATTCATATGGAATCCAGAATCAAAGAGGAGAGGATGAAAGCAGAGAAGTGTTCTGCATTCAACAGCTTAAGTCCTGCTCAACTCCATGATGACAAACAAACAAACAAAACCCGTGTCTCTTTTTCTCAGCTCAGTGATTACAGCAAACCCACAGTGCCAGCTTCAGACTGGCAAGGCAACTAGCAATGCTCACAATAACAAATTCAATGGATTTTTTTATTATTATTTGGTATGAGTTGATTTAATTGTCGGGTTCTTTCACACTCTCACCTATTTCCTCACCACCAGTTGAGGGATACTTCTGTTTCCACTGCTATTGTTTCAGGCTTGTGAAATAGCAAAAACTAAGGAATGAGGGGGAAAAATCAGGTAGGTATACTGCACACACAGAAGAAGTGTGAAATACGCTCTTTCCTTTTAAACTCACCAGCTTAAAAGCACATGTGAAAAAGGAACCCAGGAAACCCAGGTTGCCACAATAATTCCCATCTGCCTAAAGACTCTCACCCAGGAAAGGTGTCTCTGATGTTATCTAGGTGTCATCCAAACAAAACATTTCCAAAAGAGGCACTTGCCACCCTTTTTTCCCCCTCTTTCTAATTCAGCATTTCAGCTTGCAGAAACATTTTTAGCAAAAAAACCCCAAACCAAACAAAAAACAAACAAAACAAACAAAAGCAAACAAATAATTGAAGAGTTCTATATCAGGAGAGAGATGAACTTGCAAAGCACTTCGATGTCAGGGACCCTATTTTGGCTCCACTACCATTCTGTGTTCCTCTGAACATTGAGAATACTAATTTAGACTTAGGGCGTTGGGGAAAAGCTCTCCTGTTTTAAACACGGAAAACTGTTATTCAGTTATTTCTTGAACAAATACACTTCAAACAATGTGAAGGAAATGGCACTTCCCATTTATATACGAATTTACCAACAATAATCACTCTGAAAAGGACAAAGACTATTCCAGGTTTATAAGGACCGTCCGTTATAATGTACTGTCCCATCCAACAGGGTGTGTAGGCCTCCCAGGAGCTGAGAAACTTAAAAGAAAGTTCTCTGAAACCTTCAGTAAGGTCCACTGCCCATCGGCACTATTCCAACACAAACGAAGTAGTAAATTATCTTGTTCCAAAGTAGCATTCATTAGGGCGGATCTGCCTTTGGGATACTCTCGTTATGAGTTAGGATCTCTTGCACGTCCATCTCCCACGAGACTTTCTCCCCACGCAGCTCACCTTTGGCGACACTGGAATTCATTTCCCACCATGTCAGATGTACAGACTCACAGGCAGGTTCTGATCTTATTTATGCCACCGCAATACGAAAGAACTCCTTCAAAGCAATAGGTTACCCTATTTTGGGGTAGATTTTAAGAGGAGCAGAGCCTGTACCACAAAGTGTAACTCTCTTTCCTATAGCAGAAAAACAGGCAATTTTCTGCTCTGTGCTATACCTATGCAAATCAGGAGCAAACATAATGATGTTACCAGGGTCATGCTGAAGGAGCCCATCAGCAGAATTTGGCAGGGGCAGCAACAACCATAGGGGAGATAAGATAAGGCTGTAGGCTTTAAAGGTTGAGAAATAGAAGTATCAGGATTACCAGAGCCTTTATAGCCAACTGAGACTGTTCTCCCACCCTCTTCTAGGAAACAAAAACTCATCCTTTGCACTTCACCCTAAGGGAGGAAAATAATCATTATCTTTACATTATAAAGATACATAAAATAATTGTCCCTTTAAGATGTAGACATGCCTGAACAAAGTAACCACATGTGTGTATGGTTGTAATTTTTATCCATTGCAACATAGCCTACCCTTACCATTATCCTCTCTCATTAGGTCATTTCTAAAATTTAGTTCTTTGTGAACCGTTGGTTTGCATAGCTACTAGTTTTGGCACTATAAATACAAGAAACAACTTGATTGCATGGTGTAGTCTCCTTTGAATTACCGTGTAGGTTAAGTAAAACTAAATATTTCAGATAAAGACAGGCAAAAGGTGTTTTTTCAAACATACCCAGTGAAGGAGTGCATTTCCTGCTTCCCTAATTCAACCTACAGCATCAGACATCTGTAACTATGTTTACATTCCAGCCCTTCACAACTTAATACTGCTTGAAGCATCAATAATATAGGGCACATTTCTGACTGTTCTTTAGATATTTTTTATCTCCATGGGACTTCCTGGTTTGGGATTTTGTAGTTTACAATTTCTCACTAAGAGTAACTAGCTGCAGCATTTGGCCTTAAGAGTTTACATATTATTTACTAGATATAGGCAGCCTATTTTAATTACAGTAAAGAGCCCTGTAGAGGGCTCATCTGTTTTCCCCCCTCCAACTATATCAGTTGGCTTAATAAAGATATTACCACTCCCTATAAACCAGGCTGTAATCAAGTTCTTAGATATCCTAGTATTTATTAACGTATTTTTGCAGCTTTAAAAAATATTTCCTATTATAGATTTTCAAGTAAATATATGCCCGTTGCCTTAATGAAAGCACTGTGATCTTTCTGTAGCTCGCACATATTTTATTAAGTATGTGTGTGTGTGTGTGTGTGTGCGTGTGTGTGCGCACATTCCAGCACTTCTAAGCAAATTGCTCACCCTCCCCAAACTGAGAGTCATCTGCTATTTAGTTGCACAGGCTTCGCTCGTAGTACGAGCTCCCCTGTCTTGGTCATATACAGCTTACGCTTTCTTCTCCCATACCTTTGGGGCTAACAAGGTGTGCATTCTTACAGGCAGATTCGACATTCGGCATAATCCTACCATGTCACACCTCAGCCTCTGATGTCTCTTTGTCTTAATCTAAGTCTTCATATTTCTAATGTGCTCTTTCCACACGTGCTCATGAGATGTCTGACCACTATTGATATAACATTTCACAATTTATTTCATTTCTTTGTTGTTTTGCTGGTAATATCCTTATGTAGAGTTGGCACTACGTGCACCTAAAACTGATTCAGACCAGTTAGGGTTTTGCTGCTATCAGTATTTCTTTGAATCCTACACTTGAAGTCAAGATGAGATGCTGAGACCAGTTTTCTTATTTTACAGGGTTTCTTCCTTCCATAACATATCACATTAGCACCTGAACATCACATATCAAATCAACCGTGTATATTCACAACTCCTCTAACATTTGCAAGTAACATTACTACAAAGGAAAGCTTGAGACAGCTTGATTAAGCAACTTGCCCAAGGTCATACAGGAAGTTGTAGAAGAGTTGAAAACAAAAGCCAGATCTTCTTAGCTCCTGTCCAACCCTCTCTGGAATGAAAAGGCCAAACTGCACTATGGAAATATTAGCAGAGTCATAGATCTCATCATATAAATTTCATAATGAATTCACAACTTAGCAAAGAAAATACACAGAGCTCCCAGCGCTGCTTTCCAAGGAAAAGCTGAAACTGCACAGCAGCAGCTGGGAGCCGTTGCCCGGGTCCTGAGCAGCATCGGCCACAGCAGCAACCCCTCCACTGAAACAGCCCTTCCCCAAAAAGGAATATGAGACAGAAACACTCTGTCTGTGCGTGCACCACTCCGGTCATTTAGCACAAAAGGGTTCCCCGGTCATTTTTCTAGCCACTTTCTTCCTCTTGAAGGAAGTGAAGACAAGTATCTATGAGAAAAGCTGCTGAAGTCATTCAAGAGCGAGTGTGAAATTATTCTGGGTAGCAAAAGGAGTATCCCCAACGTAACAATGGAAGAATTTATGTCTGGTCTTCTCTCTATCTACATAATTCTCAATGATAGCCATAGGAATAAACAATAGTATTGGCCCCTTGGCTGCAGATGGTTCAATGCAGAGGCCCAATTAAGTCGTTTATACTCTAAACACAGGCACAGGAATCCGCTAATGTGGAAGTGCCTGCACAATAGGGCCTAATTCTGAGACCTTTCTGCTCATGCTAAGCACCACCTTGCTCGGAGAAGAGCCCTGTTATCAGTGAGGCTGTTCCCACAGAAAAGTCCTGCTCAACCTAGGAACTCATAGAAGTGCACGTTTACATCTACACTGGGGGGAACCTACAGCCTTGCGAGGAATTCCAGCTCGTACTGAGTGACATGAGTTTGGTGGTCTCAGGCTAGCTCCCACTGGACAAGTGCCCACATCAGAAGATCAACTCGGCAATCACTTTCAATTATCGTTGCTGATGTCAGCGTGAGCGAGAGCAAGAACTGAAGGGGCATTGAGAGCGAATGGCCCCCTTCCGCTGGAGGTGTCTGCCCAGACCCCATGCGCGGACCGTGCCGAAGCCAAGCTGGAAACGCTTGCTGGCCCCATAGACACCGGCCTCATTTGGTTATCCGTCACGGGCATGCACACAAGCGTACGTGTGTGTATACACACAGACAAGCGATTATTAAAGAGCGGTCCCCCTCCCCAAAACCTCTATCAGGTTCAAGTCTCCTTAACATAAACACTTCAAACAGCAAATGCAGTTTCAATACTAATGCCAAAAGCAGATAGAGACGTAGACATTGTCTCCGTACACAGGATGCCGGCTTGACATCATTTCGTAAAGACAATGCTCATGCTCTTTCTTTTGGAATCAAGTAAAAAACTTGGCTGCATATAAAACAACTTCAAAGACACGTTTCTGTGCCAGCCAGGATGCATCAAAGTTGGGAAACTAACGACCCAATTCACCTGATGCCGGTAGCTGATAGAAAAGTACGGGGAAGCTGCTTTTATCAATGTACCTTCCCAACACTTCCTTCCTGCCTGCCGTGCTATTTAAACCCTCCTAGCGTACCTCCAGCTAGACCTGCAGTCTGCCGCCCTTCTCCGCCCTAAGGATGTGAAAGGAAAAAGCAAAGGGAAGCCCTAAAAAAGGAGGCCTGCAAGTTTCTGTGCAGTTACTAGGCAGTCATATCCTTCTGCTTTCCCCTGAAAAATCAAGTATCACCTTATCGTTTCCTCACCAAGATTAACTCCTGCTTCCTGAAGAGTATTTCTGAGGTAGAAAGCAGAGGTGGTGAAAAAAGTGTGTGTGTGGGGGGGGGGGGGGGGAAGAGCTGAAAAGCCCAATCTGTCAAGCTCCATTTTAGAAGAAAGGAAAACTGAAAAGTGAACGTATTTAACATGAGCTATTTCCTGCACTCAGGAGAGAAGAAAGCATGCTACTAACTGTGTGCATGAGGAGATCTGCACTAGTGTTATCTCTGACCTGCAGCTTAGCCCTTGTGTCTCAGCTGCCAAAAAGCTCCTATTCAACGTTATGCTGAGTTCATCAATGCTCCACGTGTCAGGATCCTAACAGGAAAAAGCAGGACAGACAGTCACTCTATTCAACTGCCTGGGGACCCCATGACAACTAAAATCCCCTTGCAGACTGTCCGTATCAACCTACGGCAGGTCAGAGCGCGTAACCCCTCCAGAACCACAAGCCCAGGCCCACACCCTTTCCCCTTGTCAACATTGTCACTTTAAACAGAACATCTAGCCTTATCACAAAACCTGGAGTAAGTATGACAATTAAGATGGATTGCAAAGCCTGCTTGTGCTTTACAATTAACAATAACTTGGCAGCGTGTCCCACGCAACTGTTGGGTGGTATGGCAAGAACTTTATCCCTGCTTAGTATTGCATTAGCATATTTAGTAGGCTGCAAGACATAATTCCTCAGATATGAACATATTTTGTCTTTTCAAAAATCTGCAATTAAGCCATAACGTGCAGGCAGTGTACAGCAGGCAGTAAACTTCGCAGACCCGCCGTTATTAGGGGGACTGCGCTAAAATGGCCCCTTCTGACCTTATGTCAATTATCTGTTTAATAAGGAATCCATTCAATTTAAAAACGCCTTAGCATAGTCTTTGCTAGGAAAAAGGCAATATTCCAGAAGCTATAGCAGTTATTCAATCCTGCATTCACTTTGTTAACAGCAGAGTGCTTAAACGCTTTTTCTGTTTGGGTGGGGGGGTTGTTTTGTTTAAAAGTAGGGGTCGGGTTGTTTTTTTTTTTTTTTAATTTTTGGCTAGAAAAAAAGGTGCATGCTTCCCTCCGGCTACTAATTTAAAAACTTTTTGCATAGTATGCTTGTGATTGTCAGAATAAAAAAAAAGACCAACTCCAGTAGTCAGCACCTTCTCCTGTATGTCACCTCTCCCTCCTTTTCTCGCAAACGTTCTGTTATTTACAGGTAAATTAACAGTCCTTCTAAATTTAATTAAATGCGTTTGAGGAGCAGTTATTTCGAATGGCCTGACTTTATCGATTCCCGCCACGCGGCGCAAGGCACTCTCAGCCCTCTTAGCTTTTTCAGTGTGTTTACGGCATCCGTTTATCCACCCGATCTGATCAGGTGGGGGAGAAGCGAGGATCCTTCTGTGATAACCCGGACGTTGTCCCCCTCGGCATCTGCGTTGCCGGTGGACAGGATATCCTGCCAAATGCAATAAGACCACTGCGTGACCCACCTTGTGGGAGAGGCACCGCGAACGGATTAGAGCACAGCGGGAGCGGGTGCTGCGTCTCCCAGCCCGGAGCTGCGTCCTCCCCGCGCTCGCACAAAGGAAAGAGGGAGATCCCTTGCAAAAAGAAAGGGGGGGGGGGGGGGCGGGGGGGGTGAGAGCAGTTTAGGTGAGTAGCGCATATTCGATAAGAGAAAGCAGATGAGAGCAACAAATGTAATTTAGCATACAAAGTCTTTCTTCATAAAACCGGCGGAGGAACGGATTAAACCACCTGGCAATCTTGGCAAGAAAAAAAGAAAATCTTAGGCGGTGACAAAACCAAACAGGTGTAACAGGTATAAAACTTTTGCTTTCCAATAATACCCCTCTCTTCCCTGGAATGCTTTGACAGGTGCAGAAGTTCGAGTTACAGCGTGGAAGTGGCAAATAAATACACAGCATTAGTGTCTGACGTGCTCGCTGAGCAACCGGGGATGTTAATAACTGGCAAGGTACACTAATCTCTGATTGCAACATTTGGTTTACCTTAATCTGGAGGGACAGCTGTATTAAAGAGGGAATTATACTAATCAGTTCAAGGCCCTTGCATATAAAACTTCCCATTAGGCTTAAAGTACAACAGCTTACGCTCATTCTCTAGGAGCCTTACATCTGGTTCTGAATAAGGCTGTCTCTCATTTGCAAGGTACAAACCGAAAACAAGGCAGGGGGGGAGCTGACAGTTGCTGGAGGATGGCTGATAGAAGAACAAGCTACTAATTCTTTGAAATTTTTTACAGCACGCAACTAGCTGTAAGGCATCTTAATACTAAAAAAACAGGCATGTGTTATCAACCCTAGGCCATTTTTTCCTGTTACCGGAGGTGACCAACATAAAATAAAATTGATGATGTCAGTCAAAAACAGCTAAGCACAAAGCTTGGCTTTGTTATCTTAAGTCAGAAGGTATGATAGGCCATGCCATATGGCTCTAATCCTCCTATATCTTCCATCACCTAACAGGCAACCTTCATGTAGCATGACCTTATTTGGCTGGTCTCAGGTTAGGGCTGCCCAAAGGGGATTTTTCTGTTTCTGCTATATCCAAAGGTTTATGTTGATTTTTTTTTTTTTTTGAGCCCTGCAAACTATAAATCCGACTGATTACTCTGCACTCTTTTGCTTGACTGAGCCTTTACAATCAGACATCCCCGTTAACAATAAGCTCCTAATGAATCAAACATCTATGGCATTAGTTTCACCTAGCTGCCTCTTTCCCATGCACTGCAGCTCTTTGTCAGACCTGGCTTGATGAGAAAAGCTAGTGACACTTGGTGCACCTATTGATAAACAATTCAGTAATGAGGGGCATAACAAAAATTACCTAAAACAACCTGATTAAAAATGACAGGCAAAGGGTACTACAGAGCTTTGAGTTAAGGTAACTCTTGGACATCGGGAGGGATGGAAAAAATAATTAGGTGCAACAAAATTTTCGTTAAAATCACAACTTTGCACTCACTTTTTTTGTTTTTTTTTTGTTTTTAACTACGAGTTCAGTCGCTGTTTAAAGGGGCATGTTCCATAGTACTTTATAGGAGATTCATCTTTTTCACAAAATTTGCGACTCACTATGCTTTTTCTCTCCTTTTTGAAGTACTAAGTTAATAGTAAAACGCATTACTATTTGTAATCCAACTTTCTATCTATAGTAAATTCCTATATTATAACTCAGCATTTTACTTCCTTTGTTTAAATATTGGTTTTGTTATTTAAAAGCACATGTGGGCTGTAAACAAAGGATAAATAAGCTGTGAAAATAAAAGCAGGCTCCAAGGAATAAATAAGAACAAAATGGAAAAAACTGCACCGGGCTCCTGAGATGAACACAGGGATCTCTTTGTGAGAGGGAAAAAAATGCGTTAAAAGGGCACATGCTGCAACTCTGAGGCAAACTTTGAAATGGAAGTGTAGAAGCATAAGAGCAGTTGATTCAAAATCAGAAATGTGTGGGTTTGCATTTGTGTAGCAGCATGTTGGGAGGGTTTCAATCAGTGCACAGATGCACTTGAAAATCAAATATGGACATGGGGAATGTTTTTGGATATAGCAAATGAGGACTGATGACATGTTTACACTTTGCACATGGATCCAGTACAAAACCATACCCTGCAAAGAAACAATAACCACCATTTGCTGCTTTTCAGGGCTGTAACAAAATGGTGGCAAAGGAAGCAAATGCATGTGTCTGTCTCCTGCTACCTGGGGGAGGACTGCACCGTTTCACTATTGATGGTTTTATGTTGCTTATTGCTTACTTGAGAAAAGGACTTTTTAATGAATTTCGAAAAAAACAAGGTGGTTTGAAAATAACAGGGCAAAAGACAAAAAAAAAAAGGAAAAGCAAATTTCAGTCATCGTTAATGTCTTTCTTTGTTGTCAAAATATTTTCTTTAAAGAAGAATTAAAATTATAGTTGGAATGCCCCTGGAATGGAATAGTGAATACATGAAAGCAAACGCAGTTTCATAATCTTCAATGGAAAAATTGCAATTCTGATATTATTTCAGTATCTGGCTCTAAGGAGAAAGTTCTGCTTTATAAATAATATATCCTAAGCTATGCTGAGTTGTTAATGAAAGTTTATCGAGATGGCAAAACTTTTTAAAAAGGCAATAGTAGTTGCAGGCAATTGCATCTGACCAGACTAGAATGTATCCCTCTGGAAGGCAGCTCCAATTCACAGTATGAAGTAATCTTTTGTGAATGTTTTCCAAACTGTGATGCATATTTTACATTTTAAAGGAAGAGGCAAAAGTTAGCTATCTGCGAAGAAAAGGGAAAAACATCTGTTCTGCACTTTCTGCTAATCAGACATTAAAGAAACACACATGAATTAATATTATAAGTTTTAAACTTTGAATAGTTCATTTCAAACTTTTAGAAGCGTATCGTTATACTTCAAATAGTACTTCAGTCATTTGACTTCTGCTACTGATTATTAATAATAATCATCCCATTTTCCCTCACACTTTTCAGCATGAATTCAGAACGTCAAAGCTAATTTTCTCATCAACCCCAGACATATGTAAAGCACTGCAAACTTAGACTTCAATTCTCTTCTCGCGTATGTTGGTTTTACAGCAGCGCGAGGTTAGCATTCAGCTTACACCAGTGCAAATGAGATCAGACTCTCGCCCTGGATGAGGGAGAGACGGAGATCTGATAGTCGGATTTTTGCTAACAGTACATGAATCTGCAGGTTCGTTTGACCCCGTTGCTGGCACCTTACCAAAGAGAAGTCTGCAGTTGCGCTCTTTGTGATTCTAGCACCTTGTTATCGCCGTGGAGCATAACAAAAGCTGAAGTGGAATTATCTAAATGAAGTAAAACTACTGGACTTTCACTTTTGGACTAGATGAGATATTTGTGTGTATATGAAGATACTCAGAAACCATTAACTTTTAATAATTTTCTCTTTGCGTGTTGCAAGAGAAAGATCTGACCCATGTTTATGCTAGGGCCGCTTTGCACTGTGCTGTCCCATCTGACGCCCTCAAATAATCCAAAAGGGCCCGGAGCCTAAGCACGAGCCCTGGCCTGAGATATGCCTCTGACCACGCAGAATAATGCCACTCGCTTGAGTGGAGGTACCCTGCACTGACACCCCACAGGCTCCCGCACAGGACCATGGCTCAGCTGAGACATTTACCAAAAGTCCAACTTCTGCTTTATTGCCAAGCACATGTTCTCATCTGTTAATTGCATATACGACAAAGCCAGAATGCTGGTCAAGGGAAATTATTGTTTCTCTGTAGTTGTGATTAAGGTCAAGGGCACTGGTAATTTTAATTTTGTTCTGAGCTTCGGCTTGCCGTATGGTTAGCTTCAACCCCTTGCCGTGTTATTTTGCCGAGTGTTTGCCCATCTAACAGCAAAAGGCATGTATGCTGCATAATAAATGTTATAAGAAATTACTCCAATGAAATTTCACCTGACTCAAAATTCTAGTATCCATATTTAGGAAAGCCAACTGGAATTCTGAATTGTTTCTGTGATTTTCCTTTGTAATGCAGACTAAAGCATTTCCATTTATTTCTCAAATAGGAATATAAACTTTCACTTATTTTTGATAGCCAGTGATGAATGTGGTTTGGAGGCCATTTATCATCTTTTCTTTTATGTAGGTAAGGAATGGATGTTCCCTTTAACTGTAAAATTATCATGATTTCTAGCCAATAGAAGTCAGTGTAGCTCAACATACATCACCTACATGATTCACTGAGCAGAAGGCAACACCAGGCATCTTTCCGGTTGCACGCAGGGGAAGTTTTAACACCATGGGGTTACCCCATGGTAACAAGCCTACCTCACCATGTGTGCTTTCACCCTTTTTCAATCCTAAATTGTGCTAGGGCAACATGCAGATTGTGGTAACAAAGAATAGCACTAATTCTTTCATTCGTGCAGTTTCTGAACCAAAGAGCAACCAGCTCAGGTTGACAGTAGTTCAGTAGCTATCTTCTTATCCTTGGTCAATCCACCACTTACTCTGCACCTCACACAGATCACATCAATGAGAGACACGTGAGTGCTCAGGCGCTGGGCTGCGGAGGTGCTAAACTCACTTGATTGCGTATCTTAGTGGTACTGAATACACTTGTGGTGCTCTACTGCTTTACTACAACTACATGTTTTGTCTCTCTGTTGTTCTTCACCCAAGAGCCACTTTAACTCTGCCGTTTAATATTCAGGTCATTGCTATTGCTAACTGTTAAAACCTGAATGACATAAATAATGAATTAATATGTATGTGCAGATCTCTATTTTGCCCAATATTTCTTACACTTTTTTTATTAGGGCCTCAGCATTCTGAAGGCAAATATAAATGATTTTTCTCCTTTTAGCTTGACTTTGCTGTCACTTTCACTGCAGCAAATTAGCAGCTCCACTTCAGTCAACGGAGTTATCACAGAGGAAAAAGGGCTTTGTTTGGGTACATCAAAATGGACCACTCTTGCCAATGCTGACGCCAGTTGACGTATGCTAACTTAACTGCTGGACTATCAACAGGCATGAGAATGATCTGTTTTTATGAGCATCACTTACTGAATCATAATGAATTTAATGATAGGGTCTGTCCTTACACATACATAGCCTCCCAAGTCTTTACTGGGCTAAGGCACGCAGGAACATGACACAGACCCATGAGGTGGGGGTTAGAAGACCATCGAAGATTACAGTGGATCCACTAAGATGGCTCTAAAGGCACTCTCTCACGAGAAAGCTGAATCTTGTAAGGTTCACAATTCAGGATTAGCTAGGATTTGCCTTTAAAAAGAAAAACTTGGGTCTTCGTGCTCTGTGGGTGAGATGAGCTCAGCTCCATTTGCCTCAACAGAGCAAACACCATTTACACTGGTAGAAAATTTGGCCCTAACTCTGCATTTTGGGAGGAAATCTTGAAAACAATCTGCACAGAGCTGTTCTTTTTTTTTTTTCCCTGCTTCCAAAAACTTCATTGGAAAAGACTCCTGTGTGATTTTATTTTTAATCCAAATTCTGCAGCCAGTCCCAGGCAGAAATTAAAAGGAGAAGAGATCAGTAAAGGTTCAGTTCTCAGGTTTAATTTTAAAAATGATTTGGGGCACAGTATAATCAGAAATAGGCCACCAGTGATTATACCTATGGCAAGATTTTTCAAAACTATTTGTGAGCCAGGAAATGCGGAGGAATGTCTGGTAAATTTTTTAAATCACTCAAGATGAGACACCTAGAGTATCCAGAGTGATCTTATTATTGGAAATGCATTCAAAGGTTATTCCTAGCATCTGATATTTTTCAGATAAAGACATATTTTATGGAGCAGATCTTCAGCTGCCCCAGAGTTAATGATGGAGCTTTATTTATTTGTATCACCTGAAGATCTGGTCTGATTCAGTAAAACGACTCGTTATTAAGGTCTACAAGTTTACATTACCATACATCCCATTCAGTATGTCCTCCATCCCCCAAAAAGACCTTTTTTTGTTTTTTGATTTTTTTACATTAAGATGGTAGTTCAACATTCATTCAAGTATCCTATTTTTAAAAGTGCCAACATTTTAAATGATTTCAGTGAAAATTGGACATTAAGAAGTTACATGCCTTTCCTCAAGGTAACATCTTACGTATGTCACGAGTTTATTTTCCCCGCCTATTCTTGAAAAACATTTTGCTATTCACACAGTGTACAGCTTAACAGAAAAATACAGGCAATTCTGATGCATCACAGCCTGCATCTCAAATTCTACTTCTAATTAACAAGAAGTCATCTGTAGTTGTCCAACATCACATTACTAATTCACAAAGCAATAAAGGAATATATTTCAGACTGAGTGAGAAGATAGGTGCTGAATGGGGTCATAGTATTTCACTACATGTAATTTGTCATGATCTTTTACTATTTCAAACCTATGTAAAGTTGTACAGTGTCTTACTATGAATATAATTACTCACATATAAAGAGTAGTTATACCGGTATGATTTATTCTCATGAACTTAAAACTTAAATTAGTACTGAATCTGTATAACCTAGGGTTGCATAAGAGAGTATGTTTTTACTGTGAATACGTAGACTTTGACTCTTTATGTATTTTTGAGTAAGGAAGGCAATTCTAGGGATATTTAATACACTTTCTGGCATTATGATCAATTAGTACATTAACTTACGATAAAATGCATTTAGTGATTGGAACAGAAGGTTTGGTAATTCATAAAACATGCACAACTCAGAGTTAAGTTCTAATTAATTTTACATCCCAAAAGTCTCCTAATGGACTTTTTTACTTACCACCCCCCCAAACGTAAGACTTTTGCAAATGTATTCCCATTGAACAAAACTTTCTTCTTTCTGCTCATTTCCAAAGATTAACTTAAATTCTAAAGTTTAGGGAAACCTAAAAAAAAATTCTCCTTTCATTAATTCATTACCTTTCCAGCAAGAGAATGTGCAGTTACTAGAATTTTATACAATTAGTGCTTTGAGAGTCCTTTAAATGCAAACCTGTAAGAGGAAAGTAAAAACAAATCAAAGTTAATTGTGACTGGCTGGAACAAAATGCTTAAATCAATATGACGACGGCTCATCTGCTCGTCATTTAGCCATTACCTGGGAGACGAGGACCTCCTACTGTGCCTGATTTTTTTTTTTAATTCAGATTTACCACTGCCTCAATTCTGCAGATGCATGCAAAGCCAAAGCCATTCCAGACCCACCCCCCATCATTATTCTATTTAGTCTTCATATCTTATGTATTCCTATTTGTTCTTTACATTCCATGTACAAGTACATGGCAAAAATTGGGACGTTCAAAAAGTTTTGAACAAGGGGAAGAAGGGGCAAAAGCCACCGTGTCAGATTTATAGCAGCATGGAGAAAATGACAACATAACAATGCTCCTAAAGAAGAAAAATCTTGTGTAAAAAATGTGTAAAGAATGCTCTTTAAATTATACCTTGAAATGAGGGGGAAAGCTGCAGTGTATTAACCAACTTGGAAGTATTTGGAAATAGTTCTTCCCCACACCCAGAAGCCAGGTTAAACCATGTTCCTAGTGCAAATCTAGAAATAGAAGCCTCATTGTTCAGTGTTTAACATACCGAATGCCGAAGGATGTACGGCGTATAGCTAACGAAAGGGCATCCTGGTGACCCTATAGCCAGGCAGGGGCTGATCCTCATCCTGCTCGCACCAGCAGAGACCTGAAATCTGCTCCAGTCCATGTTATTTCACCAGCATCTGCCACCGAGGGCAGAATCAGACCTATTGCGTACACGCTTGGCATTGACGGAAAGCCACAAAACTGCCTCACAAACGTAGCCTCTGGGTTTTGGTGGCAATGCTTTCCAGTTCTGCACAGCAAGGACTGCTTGGTCAAATCATGACAAAGCAAAGCCTTTAATTCCAGTACACAAACTGGTATCCTGTACATGACCATTTCTTCTTTTCTGGGAGATGATCATAAAACAGGAGCCAATGCCATCTCTGGAAGAAAAGCTTATTACACAGTCTCGAAATAAATGTACTTATTTGCATGCTAACATTAGAGTGTTAAGTATGTCCCCTAATATCCCTTCCTTAAAGTGATAAGAATATAACACATGCTGTAGCTCAGACAAACTAGAATAATGGAGTCGGGGGGTTGTTTTGTTTTCTGATATTTTTATAAGTACATATAACTCTACAGTCAAAGCAATTCCAGGCCCATTAGAGCTATGAAATTTGGAAAAAAAAATCACAAATTTATTTGCATATCAGCTCTTAGCTGCACTCATCTCTCAGACCTGTATGTATACAGTCTTTATTACAGCCTAATCACACTAGTTAGAGCAAGGCAAACTCGGAGCTCTACTGCTAATATCACCTCCTTCTCTCTTTTCTTTTCCCAGCAGGTTAAACGTGGAGAATGCTAAAAATCTACTGGGAGTGTGTATAAAATGAAGTATAGATAGGTATGGAAAACCTATGAGAAAACTGTTACGGAAGGTGCCTGAATGGCAAAGTGCAAAGGGTGACAAGAAGAAAATTGTGATGGCACACAAAAGGCAAGAGAATAAGAAAGATCTGATACAATAGATAGCCAGCATTAGCCTATCAACTTGCCAGTAGCTTGTGTTCCACCCACCTCCCCCTCAATACATTCAATTTTTGTTATGATAAAGGACATTCATGATCAGTAACAATGTTATAATGATAGTAAATGTCGGATTTAAGGTATATAAAACCTTTAACCAACATTAAAAAGCCACCAAGGGGGAGTTACCTTGCACAAGGTTCTATTTAGTGATGGTTCCACTCTTTCACTCGCTGACTGCAAATCAGCATTTTTAGTGGACAATAGGCTCAGCAGTGGCCTTATGATTGCCTCTTTTCAAATGGAAATGGCTATCCTAACTCCTCTGCCAGGTTTTTCTTACTAGAGCACAAATTGCAGTTTACAAGGCTCTGAGGGGAAAAAAAATCTTAGCTGAATATCTTTTTTTATTCGACAAACTGACATGTAAATTACCCTTTAAGTGCTCCACTCTAGGGCTCTGATCATCTCCTAATTGTCACAGTCAATTGTAGCCAACAGTCTCTTCAATCCCAAGCGCTTTGACAACAAGCATAAGGATCAAAGCAGAATCAGCTCCCTTCAATATCCTTCTGTTTAGGATGCTACAAAAAGCCTGGAAAGGAAAGGTGTAAGGGCATTACTGCAGAAGAAACTGAGAGCAGAAAGTACTATAGTAGTCATTTTCTTCTTCACTAATATTATATATCCTTATATACTATTATCCCATGTTCAGCAGGAATACATAAACATTCCTGAGAAGAAATATGGTTTAAAATGACTGAGGTATGTTACAACTTCAAAATAATACATGATGCATTTCTACTGCCTCCTCCATGCCCCCTCCCCGACCCCCATCCAACACACACATAACTTTCCCTTCCGCTTTGGAGTATAAAAGCAACCATTTTTTAAGCAACTTTGTTTTTCCCCAAAGCAGTTGCACACTTTCCTTCAGGACGAGCTGGGGTTACCCCAATGTAAACCTGTCACCGAGTTATATTCTAGGGGCTTGCACAAATTAGAAAGGAAGGAGGTGGTTTGTGCAGCTCTGGTTTTGCAAGGAACTTCCTGAAGTGACTGTAGCCCAAGGTCAGACAGAGGCTACAGCAAAACCCGCTCCTTCTGTTGGAATCCAACGCTAAGAGCGGCCAGTTTCAGTCAAACCCGAAACGACTGGGAAGAAATACAAGAATGAATGCAACAGCCCTCAAAATCTGCCCAGGAAAAATGGCTCACCGTCATTCTGAAAGAAGATTCACCCTTTGTTGTATATCAGCACAATGCTGCACTGTGTAAGCGAATTTTTGTCCTCCCTTGCAGCATTTGGTGAGATGAGCTTGCTAGCTCTGCAATACGCTTTCACAGCCTCTGCACCTCGCAGCAGCCTCAAAGCAAGCCTTGTTGAAGCCACATTTCTAGGGAATAGGAGCAAGGCGGAGCTATTCCAAGTGATATTTTTTCTTCAAAACTTGTACGTATTCACTAACAGACTAGTAACTCCCACAGAGGCTCCCAAAGAGCTTCGACTACACGGACTGCAGGGAAGGAGAGCATAGCTGCTGCCCAAGATGCTCTCCAGAGTGGGAGAAAGCCTACAGATCAGCGGATTGCCCAGCTATGGATGTGCCAAACCTTCAAGGAGCATGAAAGCATCTCCATATGGATAACCAGGTTCAGGCAGCCATGTCCTTCCAGGCTGTCTGCTGCTCCAGCTTGCCCAGGGGAAGGATTAGGAAGCACCTCCTTGCGATAAACTTTGTCCCTTCTCCTGGAGCTTCTGTCTATCTCCCTCTTTCCTGCAAGGGAAATTTTCCACAGGAGATAGCCTGGACACATGAAGTCCAAAAATAATGGGAATTTGGAGGTGAAAACCAATTTGCTGCATCTCAAGAAAATAATATAATTCCTTCCACTGTTTTTAAGAGCCCTCCATGTGGCATTTCTCAAAGACAATGCACCTTATCTGTGGGCTCATGTGATGCTGGAGGAACAGGTAAACAGGGCAGCTGGGTGTGTTTGATCACCTGCTGCCCCCTTCTTCTCCTGGCCATGCAATTCCACTTCCCTTGCACCGGTTCTGGGGCTCTGTGTACAAGATGAGCCACATCAGATGCATAGGCCAGCAGAAAACTCTCCGTTTATATAAAGGGACACCAAGGTTGTTAGAGCTTGGAGGCAGATACACCTGACCCATCATCTCTACCAAGCTCCCCAAAGAAGACCAAAAGACTTTAAGGATACAAACAATAATTTGCTTTCTAAATAGAGAAGAGTCAAAGCTCCACAGGAAGATGCCATAGGTAGGCAAGCTTTCCTGCACTGCACAAAACCTTGGATCTGACCAAATCAGATGGATCACCACTGTCCCAACTACCACAGTAGTTATAATGTGTTAATTTGCTTCAACATAGGCAGAGAAAACGTTTTTCTGTTCCCATAAGAGACCTGATATAGCAGCTCTGGAATGATGTAGCCATCATGTGCTATATGGGCCCACAGTAATGAGCTGTAGCATTACCCTCATCTGAATTAGAGACTCTCAATACAGATAATATGTTAGATATGGAAACTGGTCAGAAGAGGGTATTTTCAATAATGAATAGCAGCAAAAACTCAAAATTTCTCACTGGAAAGATGTTCCAAAAAAATGTTGATTAGGAAACATCAAAAGTGCTCATCTCAATCATGTTGAAACAATGTAGAAGGTTAATCTAATATATCAAGTTAAAATAAATACAAAACCAAAATAATAAAATTGAAATGAAATGTCTATCTTGTCAAGCTGTTTTATTTTCATATTATCAAAGGGAAATATTTTAACTCTTTCCCACCAAAAATTTCATTGGAAAAGGTGTATTTCAATGAAAAATTTTCATTTTGATGAAACTTATTTTTCCCACTAATTCTTTTCACAACCATTTCACAATTAGATTTGATAGCTCTATGTAGAGATCAATAGCTTCCCAAGACAGCTAAATTCTGAGAAGGCTTCAGTTTAAATCTATAGTAAAGTTTCACTGATATTCAGCCATATAAGGCAAATCCCATTATTTTCTAGGAAAATTATTCCAAGACACTGGAACACCTTCCAGTTGAACTCTTCCTCTAATTAGCAAATCGTATGTGGCTATTTTGTTCTCTGGAATTCATTTGGTATATAAAGACATTTTCACCTCCCCAGTCACCCGCAAGAGTGCCACATGCCAAGAAAAAAAAATGCAAGGTCACCTGGAATGTGATTAACCGTTTAAAAAAAAAAAAAGTACTTAGTTACGCAGCAGAAGCATTTCCAAGTGGCAGGACATCAACTAACACAGCCTGCACTATTTTCTCACCTTACTTGCAAATGCATCCAATTACTTATTACATATCACTGTTGGTTCCCAGCTTTGTCCACGGAGTTGTTGCTGATAGGCTGCAGAGAGATGAGTAGCACAGCCGCCTTGGATATTTTCCTTGTTTCCAGCTGCTAAATCATAATAAAGAAGTTTAAAATAACATTCTTTTCCTATCAGAACTTTTCCATGTAGATAATTGCTGCAGTCATTGCAAACTATAGATTTCACTACCAGAAAGTAGTAGATGGTCCACATGACAACGAATGGGAGGAGATGAGGTCAATGAGATAATTTTCCCTTAAAATATGAGACACATTATGAAAAAGTTGAAAAAACATGCTGTATCAGACAATATATTCTTTTTTTTTCTCTCAACATAATGATTGCACAGAACTAGAGACTGTTAGACAGATATAGACTAAGACAATTGTTGCATGTGACCATTTCATGACATCTCAGAATTACAGTTTATTACAAGTGATTAACTGATTACCTTGCACAACTGCAGCGAGCGCAATATTGCTTATCCAGGGGAATAGCGCTGGAGAGAAAATAGCTCTTGGAGCTGCCCTACCTGTGAAGCTGGGTGGAGGGAGCCCCGGCTGTGCCGCCCTCCTGCGCGGTACCCACAGCTGCGCGCCGGAGGCACATCGTGGCACCCGCCCGGGATGCACTGGTTCCTCTGGAAGTGTTAAGCCAAAAAGGGAGCGCTGAGTGCTGCTCAGAAGTGTAGTTTACTGATAGGATGCTGCTGCCCTTTACTATGGACTTTAACATAAACCCCCAATCTAGTCGTAAAGGAGTAGAATAATAGTGTTCATTGTGTCGCTGACATTTCTCTCGGAGGGGGTGGCTTTTCAGTAAGCAGTTATGTTTCCTTATTTAGGTCTAAACCACAATCACAGATTTTTACAGCCCTTATTTTTCTGCTTCTGAAAAGTGAAAGGATGAAAGGTTACATTTGGGGAGCACAAAAGTGACAGCCAAAGTGCACACATTGATGTAATGTGAAAGTCTTTGGCTACACAACCGCTTCAGGACTACTGCAAGATTATTGATACGGCTCCTAAATTACTGACCATTAACCAATGTGTTCTGCTCATTAAATCCTTCTTCAGTTTGGTCTTCCAGGCACCAAAGTTTAAACTTTTTATCTCGCAGATGCTTTACAGATATTAGCGTTTCTAGAGCCAAGAGCGGGCTGAGCTCACGAAGAATCATGCATCATGCAAGACATTATGTCTGCAAAGGCCAAAAACATGCCAGGAGCCTTGAGAAGTGCTTGGGAAGTCCTCTGCTAAAGCCTTTGCTGGTACTTGTTTTGAGAATGTCACTTGTCGTTTTTTCAGCGATTATTTCTAGATGCTGCTCAGGGGCAGGGAGGGAGAGCCAGCGGCCACCACTCCTTCTGCAAGGCTCGTGCCATTGAATACTGACAGCAGCGATCACAGGACCTCTACTACAAGAGCAAAGTTTTATGCAGCTGCATGCTCTGGGAGAATGGGGCCTTCTTGGGTGTCTTCATAGCTCATTAGCAGACTTTCTGCTACAGGTAGCTCAACTTCACCACTTCCACTGTAGTCATATCCTTCTAAGCCTGGGATCTCATTTTTAAAAGGGGGACATAGAGGCAGTTTTAACAGTGGGATCTAAGTCTGTTAAAAGCTAATGAAGAGATATGCTATCCAGAGAATTCAGCAGTTATAAAAAATTGTTCTCAGAGCTAGGGTTACGGAGGAGAAGGTCCCAGATCATAATCTGTGCTCAGGCTCTTTGGCATTGTGAAGACCTTCCTCCTCTTGACTCTTGCCAGGTCCATGCCAGGCAACTAAGCATACGCTGGGGACGTCACTCACTTCCAGACTGATGCACAACAAAATGCAGAACAAGGGCATCGTTCAGGCACATTGACTTTAGAACTTGATTATAAAGAAAGCTATTTTAAACAATAATCCAGAGAGTTAGAAAAAGTATATCTAAGCATATGTCTGTTAAGAAGAACAGCATTCAGTACTTATCAGGTCAGACAGGGGCTTGCTTCATACAACTGTTTTCATTATAAGATTTTAGGCATATGGCAACTGGTATAGTAAATATAGATATTATTTTACAAGAGAAGAATTTGTATCTCTTATTAAACTGTGTTTTTAATGGACATTAAGTAGGAACAACCATAAGAACACAATGAGTGCCTATTTCTCACAGCCTGTCTTGCATATAGTTACTTAGGGCTTATATACACCACCATTTTAGAAACATGCATAATTGCCTGTGGTCAACATCGTATCACTGCCAGATCACACATTAAACAGATAACCACTATTATTATAAGAGAAACTTCCTTGACCTCATATTTTGGTCTGGCTCTGAATTCCTGTACTTTACCAGTTTGGTTTGTTACGTTATGCCAACCTTCTGTCTGTACATGTCATTTTCTACTCCTGTAAGTGGCCGGTGCAACAGAGAACTTACTATAAAATGCATATTTGAGCACACGAATAGAAAAAAAAGATCAAGAAATATGATCACAATTGCTCCTGCAATGTTTTTATAAACATAGAGTCTCTGCTTTTTTATTATAGTTAAGGTACAGTGTGTTATTTGGCATGGGAATCTGACTTGAAAATGTAAAAGGTTTGGGCAACCACACATTTGGAAGTAGAAATCTTTCCTTAAAACATGGCTCTGGTTTTTAAACGTAGCAAAATTTCTGGAAACTTCAATTTCTCGAAGTCTGCCAAAACTCCAGTCACATGTAACATATTCTTGGGGCTTACATATAATGTTTCAAGTAATAAACAACATCTTGTTTAGAGCAGCATGGAAAAAAAAAGAAGAGAGGGAAAGCACTCATTAGAAGTCAAAGCTCTACATCAGTACTAAAAAACAAAATACGCTCCTTCCAGGGAAACCTCAGACTAACTTTTATAATTTATTAATAATAAACTCACATGCTCCTCACACCCCTAATAATTACGGTTAAAATTGTAGGTTAAATTTTTATAGCAGTCAGGCAAATTATATTACAAAAGAAAGAAAATTTCACACCCATTGAAGTACATACAGCTTTTCAATAAAGAAAAGATCTGTTAGCTCAAATTCAGTAAGGCAATGACTTATTTATTGTACATAACTATACATCTTCAGCAGCCCTTCAGTGCTTTCTGCATAACTCATTTATCATACACTTTTTATTCAGAAACTGTACTGTACCAAAAAAAAAAAAAAGTTTTTTTTCCATATGAAGGCTCATCATGCAGAATTCACAGCTTAAATATATGCACAGTCATCCCTAGTCATCAGACACCGTTTCGGTCTGCTCATCAGAACACATATTAACAAAATGATACTGAGGCACAGAAATAGCACACCGCAGCCAGGATTGAAGTACAGGCCATAATACCTACCTCACTGGGATGGAGTAAGGTTTAATTAATTAATGCTTATGAAGCACTGCGAGCTCCTCAGATCATCACTTCAATTCATTATCACCCACATTTGTTTTGTATCCCACTTTCTCTTTTAATTCAACAGTGAATTTCCTTTAGAAAGTGTTGCATTTACTGAGTAATGAACAGATGAAAGCCGCTGGAGTGATCTGCCCTATCTGTTTTTTGCAGGGATATAAAAGAGAGCAAGAGTCCCTCTTCCTTCATTTCTGCTTGAGCTGCTTGATATTGTGTCTAAGTAGAACATAAAGCTTCTTGATGTACACTCCCTCCCCTAATAAGCCATACCTGACCAAAAACTGTCAAAATACAGTGCAAAAAGTTGATGGTAAGAATATAGCATCAAAGAATTAGATACTTGCCTGGGAAATTCTGTTGCTTGCATTTATGTTCATTAAAGACAGGAGGGAGCCACAGAGCTCGCTGGGGGTATGGATGCAGGCATTTGGTTCTTGCCTCATCTCTAATAATTATTTGATATATTGGATGGAAAAAGTTGGAAAGAAAATCAATAAGAGAATGAATCAAGAAAATTAATGGCAATTTCAAATACTTGCATGTATAGGATTTCACTCAAGGGTGAGACAAGATAAAATTAGTAGTCCATATTAAAACTAAACAAAATACAGTTTGATCACAGTTCTATTCAGTGGCGTTTTATTTAGGGGATTCAAAACTTGACATTAAATAATTTGGGTTAGAGAACTTAACAGAGAGGAAAGTAAAGATTATCTGGTGAAACTCAGAGGTTGCTACAGATTCTTGGAGAAGAAACCAGATTAAGACAACAAAATTACTGGTAGAAGAAAAGCTGATAAAGAAGACTAGCGTTTGATAATGGAGAAATGTAATTATGCAGGTATTGATTGGTACGATAACTATATGAAAGCTAACAAAGTCTGTTTGTAGTGGCAGTGCTATTAGTTCACTGAGCAACTAGTAGATATGCTGAACCCTGTAGCTGGAAACAGGCATGTATACTGTTATAAAGTTAACTCTTATTCATAAGATTTTAATATAATTTTAATTATATTTAATTTTAATGCAATTTTTAAAGTTAATGATAAGGAGTTCAAACTTCAGTGTGATAAAGATCCTCATAGATAAGGAATAAATCAATATAAAACATCCTTATCAAGAAAAGCTTGGAAGACTTTCAAAGTAAATAGACACGGGTCGAAAGAACAATTAAGAATGCCCAAAGATACTTTCAATACTGATTCAGAGAGGCAATTCCACTAATACTAAAATAAATGATGTAACCAATGGAAAAAAAAAAAAAAACCCAGCTAGTATCCCATGACAGTGGCCGTCTGGTGGTAGTGAACTGGGGAAAAACATGCTTTATGGGATGCACTTTATGGTTATTCTGAATTTAAAGCTTTTTCTTCTGACTAGACTTCAAGGATAGAATGGGAACCACAACCACGGTGCTTCACTGCTTATTCTTCTCCAGGATTTCTGAGCTAGACTATAGCTCCTGTGATGCATTAGAGCACCTCAGCAAAGGGGACACCTCAGCAAAAGAGCTTGTGATACACCTTGGGGGGCAGTGAGAGCCTGGCTTATGAAGGACCGCAGCACCTGAACTACAATTTCTGTTACACAGACCTAATAAGAACTAGATTATTTAAATTCCATTTGTTTCAGTCTTAAATTTTAGTTTAGCTTTGAGTGTAAAATGTTAATGTCTTCCAATATTACAATCAAACTAGATGCATAAATATAATATCAATCAGCCACTTACTGCAGCTGAAAATTTCCAGATTCAACATTTCAGTGGAAAGATCTACAGATCAACAAGCTGTTATGTGAACAGAAAGCTGGAATGGAAATAAGTGTTGAACGTGCTAAAATAGTGAAATAAAGAATTAAAAAAATAAGAATTACTATTATAAAACAAAATAGTATGTAATATATAATAAAATTAAATATATTAAACTTATTTTAGCAGCAGACAGGAAGATACTTCTTGAACCAAATAAATCCATAGGAAATTTGGCTATATATCTATGATAAATTAGAAATGTTAAGAGGCATCTCAAGAGTAATTCTGATTACTTGGCACTGATGTAAAGCAAGAGCAGAGCATAAGAGTTAACTCCTCAGCTCATATAAATCAAGTTAACACCGTTTAAGTTAGCAAAAGTTATTCAAACTCAAATTCATTTACTCCAGCCAAAGATCTGTCCCTAACTGCATCCTTTGCATTTTATATTGTATTGACCATTTTTATCACATTCAGCTTTAAAGCCCAGTATACTTCAATATATACTTTATTTTGTATGCATATATGCACTTGTGTGTATATACACACACACAGAGGCAGGCAGGCATATAAAATGCTTTAAAGAACTTTAGTGTAAACAAATTATCATAACACAACTCATAGCCATAAAGAGTAGAATAAGGACAGTTTTACAGGATTTAGTTAGGAAACACACTGAAAATCCTAATTTGGGCAGAGTCAGCCAACGCGGATTTATGAGCAGGAAGTCTTGCTCAAATAATTTGTTGGAATTCTTCAAAGATATCCCTGCCAAGGTAGACAAGGAAAGCACTATGGATGATATACAATATGCTTAGACTTTCAAAAGAGCCCTTGATAAGATCCTACACTGGAGATTACCAGCAAGGTACAGAGCAACCGCATAAATGATAACAAACTTTAATGAACTGATAACGGTCCGAAAACAGCATTCGTGGAATGACTTAGCGATTGGCAGTCAATACAGGAGAGCACTTTGCTCAGGTTAGGAGCTTGCCTTGTTTCTAACCTATGTAAGAGAATTAAATCAGAATATCAAAGGTAAGATATCAAAATGTGCTGAGGACATACAGAATGGCAGGGTACTAGCAACAATTGCCCAACACTAATTATAAACGCAGGGTCTGGGTCACAGGCAAATGCAGCATCAGCATCACCAGGGACGTGCTGCTGTGCTGGAGCAGGGACTGAGCAAAGTGAGCACTTTTTTTCCTAACGCCGTGGACAACACGAGAACATGCACCACATGGGCAGAGAGGCAGAAAGAAATGATGGAGGAGGCGCTATGCGAAGGGAAGAGCAAGAGCCCTGGATGCTGCTCGGAGAGAACAGGAAAGCTGTCAGGGAAGGACCAGAATTCCAGCACGGAGAAAAAGGGAAGGAACAGACAAGTGGATGCTTTGGGCTTTTTGATTGTTTCAATTAGAAGATTGAAAGATTGCAGGAGATTTTTTAAAAATACAAAAAAAAAGGACTTCTGGTATTTAAAAAAAAAAAAACCCTTTTCTTCCCCAATTTAATGTATAGCTGTCTGGGTAAGACATGTGACCGTACAAACAAAACGCGTAAAGATTTTAGATTCCAGGGAAAGCCCAGAAAGGTGTGACTCAGAGAGGCGTGCACCCAGGACGAGCCGACCTGCAGAGCTCTTCTGCCTACATTTGTTTACCTCCCAGCAAGACTATCACAGCCAAAGAGCTCCCCAGGACCCCGTATCCCAGGAGTAGCTGCCTTACGCTGTTATCATAAAGGCTCAGATAACACTGCTGATCCTGCTTCCCTGTAACGCAAGCCCCACGTAGTTTTATGCCGCTACCAGTGACTTTGTGACCTGTCTGGGATAGCTTGGTGCCACCAGGAGTCTGGGGGATGGGACCTGAATGGATCCAGTCCAGCAGCTGCGAGGACTGACCTGTGGTTATTTAACTAAAGATTTTCATGGTTATTTTGTCCCAGAGGGTAACTGCACACAGTCTTGCCGAGGTCTGTTGATTGCCCTTCCCTCAATATTTAAATAAAATAAAGCATCAGTTAAGAATTAGCTCTACTGACCTTGCCTCTACTGGCTCTACTACTTCTTTTCAGTTTTGCTTCAAACAACTTGTCTAAAACTTGGGCCAAATCCTGTTGGCCATAGGTACCTCACTTATTTTAAGTGGATCATCTTTCAAGAGCAAGACCAAAAGGATTTGGCCTCATGAGCATTAATCAGAACCGTACAAAGACTAAAATTTCAGCTTGTTGTTATGCATTTGTTACCAATTACTCTCCTATCTTTATGCAAAGACCTTCACAAATGAACATTGATATTGTGGTAATCGCTACACTAACTTAACTTCAACTTTGGTCGTGTCGCAAAAGCAGTATTTTTAGCCTACGAACCCAAAAATCCAAGGATTTAAACCACGGATGTTTACAATCCAATGAATGCCATGGGAAATGTGTTTTGCATCCCACATTCCCACAAGCCCAGTGTTGGAACAACCTTATCCAGTCCCAAAGCTGCATTTTCAAGTCCTCTGTGGGTCACAAGCTCTCTAGCAAGGTTGGACTCAAACCCCAAAACTGAAAGTCAGATCTTTCATAGTGTTTTGCAGCAGATCCCTGCTTTGACCTTGAAGTTTTCTGTGCCTAGGCAGATACTGTGTCGATTTTCGCCAGCTACATACCCATGATTTCCCCTCTGTCAGTACTGTGTTTTTTCACCTGCCGGAGTCTAATAGTTTTTTTCTTTTCTTCTGTTTCCAAGTTTCTCGGAGCTCCCTGTCCAACCTACGCTGCCATCTTAGTTGCTGAATAAAACCTCAGTGTTTCTCAACAGGGTGCAGAATTTCTTCCCCTAAACAATTTCTGTTAGCAGTGCCTCTTTTTTTCAAAGAAAATCTTTTAAAACCTCCTATTCGTTGTACAAGCGAGCTGCTTTGCTAAACAAGAGGGCATAGCTAGATATCAGAAATAATTGTAAACGTATCAGTCTTTTGGGATTTCAGCACTCTTAACAAAGACTTAAGAGTCTTTTCTTCATCTCACATCAGAGCAATTGACTCTGCTTCCTTCACTTAACACTTATTTCTCCCAGCGAGTATTTTTGTTTCACTAACCTAATGGTCTTTGAAATTTCAAAATCATGCAGGTTTATTTGCGACTCGTGTCTTTTTCCCCATGTTTATGTTCAGATCTCTAATGACATTCTCCTTTGAGTTGCCTCAGAGGAAGAGAAAAACCCAGTTTTTTTAAAATGTCGGCATTCTGAGGAAGCATCTGTATGCTAATTTGCTCTCAACTTTGCTAGCAGAAAATTTAAAGGGAGATAGTTTTTAATAAATGAAGACCAGTTAACAGTTAGAAGTCTTTGTATCGTTACTGATTTCTTTGGATCCATTTTTTTCTCTCATCAGCTTTCAAAGCCATTTCTTGACTTTAGGAGATCCTTGTAAGTTGATACTTGATTACCAAAAGTCCTGCTCCACCTTAAAAATTGTACTGAATCTGTCAAACATCAATTTTGAATCAATGCCAATTCAGTATAAATAAAGTGTGATATGGACGCTCCAGCAAAGGGTAGCATGCAAATCACAAGAGCTGTTATCGCAGAAGGAACATGATAGATTTCCTCCAATAATTCCAATTTTGGTCACCTTTTCCAGAGAACTGTAGTGACTCAAATAAGAGTAAGATGTGAAGCAATCATTGTTTCTGACTGTTAAGGATATTTGATGTAAATTAAGATTGAGCCTAATTTTTCCAGAAAGAACTAAACATTAGCTTTGTCATAATTAGGATAAAAACGTCTAGTGGCTGTATCTGGTGAGTTTGAAAAAAAAAAGATTATGCCAATTAAAAAATGAAAGGTCTAACAATAAACAGTAAATTCAAGTAGAACTATCTGATTCATAGCATGGTGGGCATTGTGTCAAATAAAACCAGTGAGTGAACCGAAGTATTAATGAATAGGAGAGATAGCCAGACATGTTTATATAGGCAGACAGGGTTGGAGGATAGGTCGGCAACGCGGGGAGGTGTGTTGTAATAAACTTGAAGCAGGACAGACTTGTTGGGCCAAGTGTCCCTTTCCCGTCCAGGAATTCCTTATGTCCTCATTACCCTTTCACCTCTGGACAGCTGCAATATTAAAATCTGGCTCATATCTTAAGGAAACTGAGTTTAATGTCCTTAATTTAGTCCCCAGTCTGCATATATCCATATCACAAAGCAATCATACAATTTGGCTCGACTGACAGCGTCTGCTCGGGAAAGAGGCCCATCCTGCAATGGCAGGGTTGCTGCAAGTCAAAGCTACGGCCTCCGTAAGGCATGCTTAGCTCAGATCTGCCTCATGCCTCTGTGGATTTGCAAGTTCACACTTGAGAGAAACCCTCCCATTTTGATTCCTTTGTTTTTCTAATAGCCTTTGCATGCAACATTTTACTTGTCAAAGCAGTCGGTATGCTCCCACCTATTTTTCATTTAATATCCACGGCAGCAGCCAAGTTGAACGCAGCCTGATGCTGTCCTCCTTTTTTCCTCACCTCTGAAACGGAGAGTAGCCTTGAAGGCGCAAGGAGTGAGCTACGGGGCCTGGTCCAGCCAGCCTTGCTCCTCGCCGGAGCACAGATAAAGGCTGCCGGGTTAGGCGCCACGTCAGTACGTTACATGGCTGAGACACTATTCGTGGCATGGTTTGTTCCCGGGGATTGATATGCACACTCTGAACGCAAAACTCAGTTAGATTGCTAACTAATCCGGAGTCAGGAAGGGGCAGGCTGGATGTAGCCGCAAACAAAAATGTGAAGGGGATAAAAATTAATCGTCAAAAAAAATTTCATATTTTTATGTCAAAAATCTTTTCAACTAATGGATTACACTGCAGCCATAGCCAGACGTAACTTCTGAATGGAAAACATCTATAGCCAGACTTCTGATCCGAAAACAAGAAAGGGTAAAAAAGGATTTAAAAGATACTTCTTTGACTTCATCTGGAAAACACTTCCCAATATTGGGTTTTTTTTCCTTGCACCTTTAAGAAGACTTTTTCATGCCTGTGCTATGATTTCCTGCTGATCCATTTGCTTACCAGCCTTAGCAGCATAAAATACTGTACAGTTACTTGAAGAGTATTAGCAGAAATGTCAATGTATTGGGTGCATTTGGGGATGGAATGAAGTGCATAAGATGGAGAATAAGACTGTCAGCTCGAGGCAGAAGCAGCTGATTTGTAAATAACAAAATTGTAGGATTTATTCTTTTTGATGCACTGCACTTTTATTAAAAGAAAATCCCCTGGAAACCTCCGTTAATGGCATGAAACATATAATTAGACTTAGATTTTCTCACTCTCTGCTTATTTAAATGCTCAGTAACTTAAATGGTGATTCAGTAACAACTGATTTTATAGAAACATCTGACAATGAGAACAAATATTTGCAATATTTTCAGTCTCCCTCTCTATTTTGCCCTCTTCATCTCCAAGTAGAAGGGAGACCTCATCTTCCCTACATGCAAATCCGTACTGCTTTCAGCATTGCTCCCACCTCTAGCTGTGTCCACCTTCCAATGCTAAATAAATACTCGGTTACAGATTTTCACACTTTGGTTCTTACTTCCTAAATGCTATCCCATAGATTATGGAGATAAACTTCACTGCTAGCTAGCACCCTCCCAAAAATAAGTGCCACCACCAGGAAGGTTTTGACATAGGCAAAGATGCTGGTTACCGTAAGCAGTTGGTTGAGGGGTGGTGGCACCAGAGTTAAGCCAACCACCAGCCTGCCTGAGCAGCTCCAGGCATGGGGCTGAGACACCTGAACTGCAGGTGTCCATGGCTGTGCCACTGTTGGTTTTGTTTTCTTTTACTGGGGATCCACTGCTCCTGCCCTTTTCCAGGTGCTAGGGAAAGAGGCCTTGAATGTAAAGAGCCCCCCGCCCAGGAAAGACATAATCACCCACCTCTAAAGCATATGTTTAGGGGCAGTTTCTGAAATACTCAGATTGAGTCAGAGTGAGGAGAAGAGGTGACACTGGAGAAGAATGCTAGGAAGTAGGACAACAAATAGCCAGATAGTAATAGTGTGACACTCAAGTGCTGGAAGACTGTATAAGTAGGCGGAAGCGGTCAGGATATGTGGGCCACCAAGGCCGGGCTCTCCACCCAACACTAGCCACCCCATCGCTGAGCCCCATAGTCACAATCCCCCATCTCCCTGCCCCTCTTTTCTCAGCATCTTCTGGGGGACGTGGTTACCCTGTTCCCCCTCTGCTGGCTTCAGTGGCATCTGCTGCCCACTCAATATGGAAAATTAAACAGCAAATAAATGAAGAATATTAGTCTTCCTATCTAGCTGAGCCATAAAAGCCTACTAGCCCACCAGGAAGGGACTCTTCTAGTATGGACACTCTGCTGGATCCATGAAAATGACTTTATGTGAGGGGCCATGGCCCAGAAAAATTATGGCACAGGAGATACAGGAGTCATGCCTGGGGCTGGAGCAGACCTTGGAGGCCATTTTGCCTCTCCTCTAGCCCAAAATATGGGAAACCAAAGTCTCTTATCATCTGCTTGCGGTAGACCCACTCGCAGGTGGGCCTCCTGGAGAAGCCCCAAACGCTATTGCTATGTTCTGTCTCATTTTTTTGCACCCATTTCCAGCTTGTCAGAACAGGGGGAAAGGAATGCAGTAAATAAAATGAATTCTGAACTTTAGAAAAGATAAAAATAGACATTTTTAGAGGGTTTCAGGTTGAAGGTTGCTTGTCAGAATTCCAGAAAAGAGCAGCAGTTGTTCTTAAGCTGCAGTTTTCACATCCTTGTCAGTGATTTGAAGCAGGATAGGTGATGTGTGTTAAAAAAAGATGGCAAGGTTTTAAAATAGTTTAGATGCGGCATGGAGCAGTTTTTCAGTGATATGGCAAGAAGTGTTGGTATGAGCATACACAAACCTGACACTGCTTGTGTGTGGAAATGACCGTTGTTCCCATACTGGCACCTCTCACACCACGCTGACCTAGGACACCACAGAGCAAACAGCCCAGGCAGGTGGCAGGAAATTCCCCCAGAAACGTTATTAAAACACACACTGGGGAGGGAGGGAGGACCTGGTGAAAATTTTCATGGCAAAAAACCTCTACCCTGATTTTGACAGCTCTAATAACCTCGAGTCTGAATAAGATTTGGGCTTGGACAAGGGCCAGTTGGCCAAGGCTGAGTCCATAGACAAGCTCGAGGCGACGTTGATAGTTGGAGGGAAGCAAACAGCAGAACCGGCAAGGCTGAAACAGCCCCGATGAAGGGTATGTTGGCCTGTTGGCACATAAGCGTGCGGTTTAGGTGTGCGATGGTCATTTGAACATGGACCTCTTTGACTGATACTTAATGCAATCAGCAGAGACTGGCAGAACGGCAGCAGTCTGCAGAAATATCTCAGATATTGGGCAATTCAATAAGCACGGAATTTCTTTGAAAAAGTGTGCTTCAGAGTCTGGTTGTTTCAAACTGTTTGGGCTTTATTAATTACCCTCATAGCCCTGGCGTTTGTGCAGATTTTTAAACATACAGATAAAGTCCTGAAGGCATAGAGGGAACGAAATGCTTTCTCCGAGGCTGTGTTCGGAGCAATAGGGTTGACTCTGAAATTTAGGCTTGGCTATCAAAACCTCAGCTTTGTACCTGGCTCAACCTGCTGCTGACTTCACCATGTCAGCCAGCAAATGCGCTTATAGGCGAGCCAGTAAGGGAAAAAAAAAGAAAGGAACAGGAATTTAATCCAGTCTCAAAGTCAGTGGAACAGGGCTCGGGAACCATCCCGGTGCCCCGCCATTCCTGGCTGCGCATCGCCTCGGCCGTGGGTTCGAGTCCCCACCTCGCCTGACCTGGTGCTCAGTGAGGATTTCTGCCCTTTCGGGGACGTTTGGGTGCATCCCGGGGAGGATTGCTTTCTCTCCTGGTTTTAAAAATGGCCCCAAAGCAGCAGTTTAATGCTAACCCCGGGGAGCTAATGCGGAAAGCGCTGAGCACCAAAGCGAATGGGTGGCCTTGGCGCCGGGCTCCCCGCTGGGCCCTTTGCCCTGCAAGTCTTGCTCAAGTTTACCGCTCCGCTATTGCAAATTTACCCCCCCAGCAAAAAAAAAGAAAAAAAAAGTCTGTTATCACCGAGCATATGCAACTGCTAAACATCCTATTCAATATAACTTCAGCCTGTTCTGAGAACCACATTTCACAGTTTCTTTATGCAGTATCTGTCTGTCAGATAGTGCCCACTACGTTACCACAATTTACATAATATACTTCCACCGTAAAAATTATGTCCTGGTCATATTTTTGTACTAGCCAGTATGAAAAAATCAGAGATTAAAAGTTTTTAATTTAATTTAATTTAATATTTCACGTGTAATATCTTGCCTCGACAAATGACACACTAAGCAATTGTGAACACTACCACGCATCGCCTTCCAGTACTGGCACCTCCATTTCACTGTAATTCCTTTAATCTGTAAAACATAAGCAGTACGGCATTCCTACAGGGTACTTCCAGAGCATCTATTGTCACAGTTTTTCAGTATTGCAACAAGATGCCAATGGTCCACACTTAGAATATCTAGCATCTAGGTTTTATTTCTTAGTAAAAAAGTAATAATCAAATGCAGAGCTGGTGTCAGTGAGGGCAATTTCTAGGGAAACCCCTTGGGTCACAGTCAGGCAGTACGGCTATAATCATTAACCCGTGGTGAGAGCACAGGCTAGTCCTTTAATTTCTTCTTTTTTTTTTTTAACACCTTTCTGGTTCTGGTTTTGTCCAGCTGCCCCTTCCTCCTTTCTGTTCCCCATGTGGCTGAGCTGTGTTCATACCAACCCAACGTCGAGCGGAGTTGCACAACAGGCACCATTACTTGCACCTATTTGCTGACCAACTTAAAACCGATACGCAGCTTATGTTGTCACTTTATCGCCACCAGCTACGAGCTGGGGGGTGGTTCTTGAGGAATATGATTTTTGCATATTAAAATATAGTAAGAAAATAATGATATGGTCTCACTGGGAGCACACTTAAAATAGTAAAAAAAAAGACTACAAAAAGCTTTTGATGTTTTAAATGCCTCACGTTAAAATAACCTTTGGTGTTCTTACTACGTATCGTACAAACAAGATTGGGAACACAGCATGTCTAAGCTATTTCTCTATGGTTTTCTAACGTGACACTGCACAGTTTTAAGTAAAGTGTATGTACTGTGAAGACCTTACCACTGTATTTAAGAAAGTGGGCCCTAAACGTGCTCATATCCAACAGATGCGTGTTCTTCCAAAGGCATGTATGCCGTGCGTAGATTATTAGCAGCTTCATAACTAGATAGAAACTTACATTTCAATGAACATACTTTCACAAGTGCAAAGAAAAAAAGTTTTACATTAGGATGTTACTTACTTCACGTCTTTGTCCTGGGAGAATGCAACTAAAGAAACCACATTTAAAATCAGACATTAGATATGCAAATATGTGTTCAGATCAGAGATACGAAAATTATTCAAATGATTAATTATTCATCATAAAAATGTCAATTAATAATTCTGAAGCATAATAGGCATCTTTCTAATGCATCTTTATTTTTCAAGCCTAAATACTGTTGAATCTGTGTTCCATTGCATTCTAACAAGTTTTTAAAAATTCAACAAAGTAAACAACCAACTATAAACAAAAGTGAGCAGTGAATTTTAATAGCTGCCAACGGAGCCAAGAAACGTGGCCAAAGTTCAGCGTTAATCCCACCAGCATAGGAAAAAACCTAGAGCTTATTAGGCCGGACAGGCGGCCGTAGGTAAGCATCCTCGCCCACCTACCTAAAATCACACCAGCCAGCTAGCTGAGCCCCTGCCGCTTCTTTATTTAGCGTGAGAAGCACTTCGGATCCTGCAAATGCTGTTTTCTTACCGCAGAAAGAAAGATGTGCACCGTAGGCATGAGCCAAGCAGTGCTAGGCCCTCAGAAGTGACTTTATAAATGACAAAATTAACAAAAACATATGAGAGAGATTCACTTTTAACATGCGGGGACTCACAGGAGATTAAATATTACAGTGATCTGCTTGTTAGAAATGCCCAGGGATAGATAAATTAAAGCCAGACAATCTTTTTTTTTTTTCCTTTTCTCCTTGCTTTTGGCTCGTATCCTATCCCTACATGGGTTTTCCGCAGAGGAACTCGAAAACTTTGGGAATGTTGATTCAAAAGGTTTCTTCCCAAATACCTCACCAGCGGGTGGGGGGAGAGCCATTCCCTGACCCTTTCTTCCTCTCCTCCTTGCCCTCTGCTTGCTGGGGAAACAGGAAAAAAAAAGAAAGAAAAAAAAAAAAAAAGAAAAGAAAAAAGAAGGCTGGGCTCTCCAAATCTGAGTTTATCGGGACACCTGGATGGAGTCGGAGGGTCCCCAGCATCTTGGTGCCCACCCTCTGCTGCCACAGGTGACTATGCAGGGCCTCTGCACCACCTCTGCAGACCCCGGGTTTTAAACGAACACACGGGCCAGCGTATTTTAATCCCTAACGCAGGAAGGGTTTGACACTTTTAGGAAAAACTTAGAGCGCCTTGCAAATGAAGGACCTGAAGGAAGAGCCTCGGAGCAGCTAGCGTGTTTTTAGAGGTGTTAAACCTCCGTCTCCAATAGCCTCTAAAATGCATTAGTCCAGACCTATCAGCTGGAGCATTTTTAAATGCGGCCTATCTCACCCGGTTTAGGCACAGTTTAACATGCCTGATTACAGAGGGAGGCACGTCGGCGAGAAAATCGCACCTCTCCTCTCCCCGGCCCTCCCGCTCTGCAAAGCGCAGCACGAAAATGACACAAACCCAAATACATAAGCCCACAAATCACGCCGCCGGCCCAGGTCACTAGTGTCTCGTAATGCCACGACGGGAGCAGTTCTCAGCAGAAGGCCCAAGAGCTACTGGGCCTGCGGCCGAGCCCCACGTGGGGCCGAGCCCCACGGCCCCCCTCGTTCCCCGTTGGGGGTCCGGCTCCCAGCACAGCCCCGGGGGGGCTGCAGGCCCCTGGGGGCTCTCCCGGCTCCCGGCCCCTTTCTCATGGTAATGAGCCCTGCGGTGCCCGGTGGGGTCTCCTGGGCTCTCCTGGGCTGCCCAGGGGGCAGAGCCGGGGCCTGGGGGCTGCATCCCACTGGGATGAGGTGTGGGATGGATGCACCGGCTAAAGGGAACCCCCCCCCCGGAGGAGGAGGAGGAGGAGGCAGCCCGGCATCGCTGTCGCGCCGGTGGCATCACTCTGGCACGGCTCGCATCCGTACCACCTGGCTGCCCCCAAGTCGCTTCCCTCTCTGCATTTCCACACAGGAAAACTTGAGGGGAAGGGGGAAAAAAACCTGCACCTGGAAAAAAATGGCCTTAAAGCTGTCTCTGCTCCACACCACTGGCTGCCTTAGGCAAAGAGAGCGCGGTGCTTCATAAGGACATTTTGGGTCTGTTTGTTTTCAGACTGCTGGGCAGGGAGGGGAGGGGAATCGTATTTGCAAAAGTTGAAAATAGAGTGAGGCATAGTCTGTGCCTGCACCGGGGATGCTGAATGCGGCTGCAGTGTGAAAGGAAAGAGGCTGGGAGCCCGACTGGCAGCACCACCCCAATAAAGGCAGTATCTATAGACTGTCATTATTTCCATGTCCTAAAGAAGCCGCACGCCCATTATTAGTTCAGTGCAGGGCAGGAAATCATCGCCTGGATTAAGGTTAAATTCCATCTCAGAAGGGCTTAGCTGATTGCTAAATGTTTACGTCCTGTGGCCAAAAATTAAAAAAAAAAAAAATCCCACCCCCGCATACCACGTTAAAATAACATCTAATAAGGTTAGGTGTTGTGCCACTCCTGCAAAGATCAGAGCGTTTTGTCACTCTGATGCAATCTCTGCTGGGGAGCTTCAGAGTTGGAGACATTGTCAGATTGAGGGGTGAAGAACAGGCTGCAAAATTATGAATAAGGATTATCTGACAATAGCAACGAGTTCCTTAAAACCCTTGAGCATCATCACACGGTCTGAGGGGTTGTTTTTTTACTGTAGCTGGGAATATATATTTTAATGATAAAACATCGATAGCATTCCTTCTTATTACAGGTTAGAATGCAGCTTCTCTTAATCTCTTGTTCATCCTCCCATTTTGTAGTTTGGAAATGTATGAATAACATGTGAGGCGTTTGTAATGGGATTAATTTATTTTAAGAACTTGTGGGGTTTTTTTCATATAAAACGTTAGTGACTGGAAATCGGAAGACTCAGTAATTAGCATTCACTTTTTTCTTTTTCTTTCTTTTTATCATATGCATCTAAATTCAGTTTAGCTCTTTAAGGAATTGCCAGACTGCCCTTGATTTATAGTCAGTGTCTTCTGGATCTGAGAGGATCTAATTCAAATTAATAATACTCGAATCTGATTTCAGGATATTTGCACCGTGCCATATATTTCATTAAGATATCATCACTTTGTGCGTGCGTGTGTGTGTGCATATGCCTCTTCTCTGTGTATCTACAGGTATATTTAGGCACGGACAAGATAATGAACCCTGCGAGAAAATAATTTTGGCTTTGGGCGGACAGTTGAATTAAAACTTTTAGCACGGCTAACCTCACTCAGACTAAAAAAAAAAAAAAACCCACCTAAAAATCCTCGTTCCCACCTTTTGCATAATTATGGATTTCCATAGCGGTGGCAGGTTTGCAGCTGGGGCTGTCTGCAGTCCGCAGCCGCTCCGTGCCGGCCGCTCTGGCCCCTGCGCAGCGGGGCGGGCGGGCAGCGCTGCCCGGGCGGCGGCTCCGCGCTGCCCCGGCGCGGGCGCGGGCTCTGCGCGCCCCCGCGCAACCCGGGCGCGCCGCCGTCTGCCTCCCCCCGCGCAACCCGCTGCCCGGAGCCTGTCTGCAAATATGGGGAGGAAAGGGGCGGGGGGGGGGGGAGAGAGAGAGAGAAGAAAGAAAAAAAAATTAAAAATCTTGTGGCTCCTGCTCTGAAATCTGCCCGCGCTACAGGAATCTCAGGTTTCTAACAGCGCTCTGCTCTTATTCATTACTTTCCCTGGCAGTTAGCAGAGTCCAAAACGCGGCCACATTTTGCACTGTAACCGAGTGCTCTGCCTTTCCCCTTTCCCCCCAATTTGTGCGATCGGGCGCTTGCCAGCGCAGCGCGTTCAGATTAGATAGGGGCATCTATTTATTTAAATCGCCGGGCAGATTTTATGAACAGATGAAAAATAGCAAGCAAATCTTTGGGGAAATGATGAGCTGCAAAGACACGCCGGGGTTTCCCCCCCTCCCTTGCTTCCTTTGCAATGTTTAATCATCAGAAAGGTGTTCTCTGATCAGGAACATTTTTGAGTGCAATTGCTAGTGACTATTGCTAGCATTCCAGTTCTTGCTTTAGGCACACATTCAATGCACAGTTCAAGAGCAGTTTATCTTAGCTTAATGTAAGTAAAAGTATAGTGTCGGATCAGTGTACCATTTGTTTCAGTTTTTTTCGGGGTGGGGGGGGAGTGCTGTAATAGATTTAACTCTGTCAAAGCAGGAAAATTGTTCCACAGCCCTCTAATACAGCCCTTTGGGCAGCTACACGTTTACCTTCAGAAAGGATCACACGAGCAGGCAAGATTTGAAGTTTATCTTTGCACTGAGATTATTTAAAGCTCTTTCAGAAAAAGCAACGTCTGTGGGTTCTGCCCGGCGCTGGGCATGAGCGGGTCGAGGCTGAGACGTATCAGTCCCCTTTCCAGATAAATGCCTGCGCTCAGCATCCCCAGCTTTGGCTGCCTTTACTTACTTCTATATTAGTTCCCAATTACGTGCAGTGTAAACCAGCTCTTTGATTAACAAAACAGCAGAGCATTGGTTAAGAACACTTAAACTTCAAAAAAAAAAAAAAATCCCCCTGGGAAGTGGGCTCTGAATTGGTTAATAATGTGCAGTACTTGCTAAATTGCTGACTTCCAGATGTGGAAAATATCTTTCTTGTTTAGGACCTACGTAACCTGATTGGATTACGACAGAAGCGTCACATTGGAAGGCTTTTGAGTGATGATTTAATTAACCATACAGTAGAAAGCTGTATTTGCCAGGAAACCCCTTCCATATTTGCATAACCAATCCCTTCAGTGCAAAGGTGGAGTCTGAGTTTTTCTCTAATATGTAATTTTATTTTAATTTTAATACTTTCAAAAGGTGAAAAACTTGTAACCTCCCTGAAGTTCAGTACCACTCGCTTGCTTGTCCGCCCTGTCTCTTTGCCTGTCTAGCTACTTCCCAAGGAGCGGAGGGAGGCAGGAAGAGAGCCCATCTCACCCCTGATCCATATCTGTGAACAAAACAGATAGACTGTAAGATCTCAGCACTTTTTTTTTCCATCAGATTTAGCTGACTGTTCAAATAACCTGGATGAGTGCTGAAATGAAAGAAAAAAAAAATTGCCAAAAAAGAAACACATAAGGATAATAATAATAATAATAATAATGATAATAGGCACCAAAAGGCTCAGGAGCTTGTGGGCAGAGTTTAGTTCCTAGGCATGACGTTAGGGTAAGTTTCCCCCTCGGCAGGGCAGGGGCTCGGCCGGCGGCGGGCGCCGCGCGCAGGATGCGGCCCCGGGGCTGCCGGGCCGAGCGGGGGGGGAGAAGGGGGGGCCGGGCCCGAGATGCCGCCCGGGGCCGCATCCTGCCGGGGGGCAAGGGGCGAGCCGGCAGGGGTCGGGCTCGGGGGGGCGGCGGAGCCCGCCTCCGGGGCAGGGGATGGATGCAACCCGGTTGGGGGGGGAGGGTGGAGGCGCAAGGGATGCACCTCGGGGGGGGTGCAGGAGATACGCCTCGGGGGGGGGGCAGCTGGGGGGGGCAGGGGATACAGCTCGGGGGAGCAGGGGGTGCAGGAGGTGCAGCCGGGGGGGGGGGAAGAGGATGCACCAAGGAGGGGCAGGGGATGCAGCCGAGGGTGCACCCAGGGGCCGGGGATGGATCCCGGGGGTGCACCCGGGGATATACCAGTGGGAGGGGGGGGGGGGGAGGATGCAGCCCGGGGGGGGGCAGGGGATATACCTGGGGTGGGGGGTAAGGGATAGAGCCGGGGGGCAGGGGATATACCTGGGGGGGGGGGGGCAGGAGATACGGCTCGGCTCGGGGCCGGGCGGCGGTGAGTTTCCGCGGGGCGGTGCGCGGCGGGGCGCGGAGCGGCGCGGAGCGGGGGGCGGGCGCGGGGCGGGGGGCGGGCGGGAGGCGGCGGAATCGCATTTCTCCCGCTAAAGCGTTCGCGGAGACTTCAAGGTATAATCTATCCCAGATCCTTTCCCAGAGAGAAACTTGGCGATCACGTTTCCACATGATGCTCACGTTTGGTGCTCTTCAATTATCCCTCCCCACAAAGATAGGTGGCGTGTGTTTCAGGGTCTCTCCTCTCGCTCCTACAGAAAAGAAAAAGAAAAAAATGTCATTAGAAGAGGCGTAACACGTCAGTCCGTCCCCAGGTTTGTGTTTCCTGGAGTGGCAGAAAGAGATCAGTCCTAACCTGCCCAGCAGGAATAACGGTCCTTCCGACAACTCTTTGCAAGGCTTTTTTACAATTTCTCCAGGAGCTGCATCTCCCTTCACCTTTTCTCCTCCACTTCGCGGCTTCTTCATGCTTTTTCTTCTCACCATTTCTGGCCAAAACTACAGACAAGACTTCGCAGGTAGGTTCGGAATTTAATTCCATTTTCTTTCTTTTTCCCTCTCCCTTGCTTTTCCCTCACACCACCTCGGGCTGCAGTGGGCTTATTTAATTTCGATATTATTTTATTTTCGGCGGGTTTGCTTTTTCTTCTTCTTCTTCTTCTTCTTCTTCTTTTCTCCCGAGCTTGTTTATACTTGGGGTGCAAAACCTCCTGTTTTTCACTGAAGCCCCGAGTGGCGTGGGCGCCGGTGGCGGGAGGGGAGCGCTGCCGCCGGGCACGGCCAGCCCTGGCCCCGCCGCCCGCACCTCGCCGCTACCTGCCCGGCCAGGTGCGAGCGGTGCCTCTTGCAACGCGGCAGGAAAAGTTTTAATGCCAGGAAAGGAGTTCTTCCTCCTGAAGAAGGAGGGAAAAAAAAATCATCCCCCTACCCACCTCCCTGCTCTTTTATTTGAAGATTCACATATCAGCCTCGGAAAGTTTGCATGTACCTGTTAATGCTCTGCACGTCCTGTGCCTGCAAAGGCAGCCCGGCCGGCACCAGTGAGCCCAGGCTGTGCCAGGGCTTCCAGCGAGGATGTGTATTTCCCCAAACTGAAAGTTTGCTGTTTTGTCTGCTTAGTTAGTTTCATTTCTTTATTTTATTTTGTGAAGCTGGGTGAAGTAGCACCTTAGCTTCTGGGATCCTAAAGCAAGAAGTGAAAGTACTGACTGGAACTTAAAAGTCGTTCACCAAAAAAAAAAAGAGCAGAAAAATAAAAAATAAATAAAAAAAGATAGGCAGCCCTCTGGGAAGAAAAGTGTTCTCGAGGTGTGCAGGTTTAAAATTATTGATAACTTTTTTTCTGGCGTGCTAAAAAGCAGGGAAGATACTGTAACGCATTTAAAACAATTCACCCTTGGTCGTTTTGCATTAGTCCGCCAGTCGCCGAGGAAAGCTCAGAGTGCGGGCTTTTCTCCGCTTATACCCTCCCCACTTTGATACGTCTGCTGTTAGATCTGTAATGATGATGCAGACCTTGCACACTCCGGAATCAGAAATAACTAGCAAAGAGTAAAGTTTGTAGGACATTTCTCAATCTCTTCCTTCTTCAGCCACATACATCCATATCAGCTCACTCTGCCTAGGCAGATTCATGAGCAGGAGTGTGTGAGTAAACATGCTGCCCCCGACCACACTCTCTGAATATCCCTCTCTACTTACCTGCTCAGAGAATTTTTTTTTTTTTTTTTAGCCAGGCAGGTTTGATAATCATAAACGGCTGGAAAAAAAAAGAGAGTTCAGACAGAATGAAAGACCTAGGAGCAACATGCTTAACTGTCCAGTCCTGCTGTGAAGCTCTAACAAAGTCAGAAGACACGATGATAATAATAATAATAATGATAATAATAAAACACTTTGCTGCAAAAAAAACGTTGAGGCAGGTAATCATTTTTGACATTTGGTGTAAAACTTGCAGTGCAGGAGAGGACAATAGATGGGAAGGACAGGAGAGATTCTGTTCAGAAGAGCAAGGGTTAATTGCCCTTGTTTTACAGTTTGCATCTGTTACATCTTTTATAGCCCCCTGTTTAAACTAATCCTCAAGTCAAAGCATCTTTAAAGCTACAGCATCTTCCTCAAGATGGACTTAGTTTCAGGAGCGTTCTTGCAAGCAAACCAAATGCTCCTCCACTCTCATTTTGACAGATAGAGCCTCCTGTAAAGCTGCATATACAGACAGACATACAGTAGGTCCAAAAGTTTACAAGTCAAAAAAAAAAACCAAAAAACAAAAAACAAAAAACCACCACTGAAAGCCTGAAACCTCTGACAGCAGTAGTTTTGATTTCTGTTTCTTTTCTGGGAAAAAAAAAATGACACTCTGAAGCTTTGTTTAACTAAGGGGCAGGGGAAACCCTGAATATTGTCAAACTGACTAAAAAGGTGACAGAGGTTTATAATTACAGTCCTCGCTGGTAGCGGGGGGAGGGGAAGGGCTCCGCGCTGCGCTTTACCCCAAAAGGGCAGGGGAGAGCCATGTTTCCCTCTGCTCTTATCACTTTGCTCGAGTGCACTTTGAAAACGTAAAAAAAAAAAAAAAAAAAGGAAAGAAAAGAAAAAAAGAAAGAAAAGAAAGAAAGAAAGGAAGGAAGGAAGAAAGAAAGAAAAAGAAAGAAAGAGAGCAAGGCACCGGCAGCAGCAGAACGAGGGAATGATAGCATTTCGTGTGAAAACAAGTTATAATGTCAAATTAAAGTACTTTTAGGAGGAAATGGTCCGCCTAGCATTGAGTCAAACAGCACTACTGTAAAAGCTGTGCATTCCCTCATACGGTCATGAGTTATGAGTCATTTGAGATGTAATTCTTGTCTCTCTCTGATCTCCTTTGCTGGTGCAATACACACACACACACACACACACACACACACGCACACGCACACGCACACAGAGCGAGGGAGCGAGCGAGCGAGAGAGCGAGCGAGAGAGAGACCGAAAATAAATAAATAAATAAACACATAAGAAATCCGCCCGGCTGGGAAGAGAGCGGGGGGGGGAAGAGCCCGTCTCGCCGCTGTCCCACCTCCCCCGGCAGGGCCCGGCTGGCCGGCCGTGTGCGTGGATGGGTGCTTTCGGGGGTGAAAGCCCGGCTCCGCGTTGGCGCCCTGCGTTTAAATGGGATATACCAATGCCCCCGGTGTCGCTGTGTTTGGTCGTTACATAGAGCCTGCGTGCTGCTGAGAGCAGGGAGCCGAGCCCATGCGAACTGCCATCTGATCCACTCTTATCAATGAAGCAGCAGATCATGGCGGATGGCCCCAGGTGTAAGAGGCGAAAGCAAGCCAACCCGCGCAGGAAACACGGTAAGCCTGAACCCCGCACCAAACTTTTCCGCCGCGCCCCGTCGGGGCAGCCCCGCCGGCCGCGGAGCGCAAGAGGCGCCGCCGCCGCCCGCCCGCCCGCCCGCCCGCCCTCAGCGCAGCAGCGGCCGCGGGGCGCCGCGCTCCGCTGCCCGGCGCGGAGCGGCTGCGCAGGGCGGGGGGGGGGAACAGGGGCGGGGGGGAGCGCGGAGCGGGGAGCGGGGAGGGAGCGGGGCGGGGGGGGTTAGGGGGCCGCGCAGCAGCAGCCGCCGCCGCCGCCCCAAAGTTTGTTGCGCGGAGCGGAGCGCGGCGGCGGTTCGCGGAGAGGAGAAGCGCGGAGCGGGCGGCGGGGAGAGCGGCTGGCCTTGGGAAAAAAACTGCCAAAAATAAAATTAAAAAAAAAAACAACGGAGGAGGGGGGGAAAAAGGGGGGGGGAGAAAAGAAGCGCCGGCAGCGTGAGAACCGGCGGCAGGCTGGCAGGGAGTTCGCCCCGCTCGCTTTTTTTTTTTTTTTTTTCTGTTGTTAAGCCGCTCGAAAACGAAACTTTCCTCCTCCCTAATAATTAATAACGCTAATGAGTTGGGTGCCGGGTTGTCCGCCTGCGCCGGGCTGCGCGGGGAGCGGGGAGCGGGGCTCCGGCCGGTGCCGGGCTCCCTCCCGGCCCCTGCCCGGCTCCTGCCCGGCTCCGCCGCCGCCGGGCTCTGCCCCCGCCCGCAGCCCCTGGCCCGGCCAGCCCGGCCCCACTTTCCACAACTTTCCTCCCGAGAAGCGGCAGGAAGGAAGATATTTGCGTGAACCTGAGCCCGTTGTGCTGATAGCTCGGCTACTTGATTAAAGTGGAGAGGTGGAGGTGGGGGTGCAAAGGGCAGGGGAGGGGGGGGACACAACAACGACGACGACAACAACAGCAAAAATACCACCAAAGACAAGAGAATGTCGATTAGAAACAAATGATCTCCCCCCCCCACTCCCCTTCCCTCGCTCTCTGGGTTGTGAGTGTGAGTGTGAGTGTGTGTGTGTGCGTGTGTATGTGTGTCTTTTTCTTGTTGTGGTGGAGGCGTCGAGCCATATGGGGGAGTGATAGAGGAATTTTAGTCAGAAACTGTTCGTTATGTTACACTGGCTTTTCCCTTTGTGTTGTCTTTGATCTATTTGCTTGGCTTAGTATTACAAAAAACCCCAACTAAAATAATGTATTCCGAGCAGCTTCCCAAGGATCCGTTCCTTGTTATCTTTTTTGAAAGTCTCTCCCCCTCCACCACCACCCTTTACTCTTGTGTCTGTCATTATTTAAGGTGGTCCTCACAGAGGAGACCTCCCCTTCCCCTCATCTCTGGGTAATTTAGTAGACATTAAAATTACACGTAATGTTTCCCTCTCCTCTCTTGTGTTTCCTCTGTTCTTTTTATTAAATGTTGGTTATTGATTTTCTAAAATCAATGTCTGTTGTGGGGCTTTTTTCCCCTTACAAGTATCTAAAGCACGTTGCTGATCAACTGGATAACAAAAGCTTTGTGTCAAGTAGCCTTTTTTCTTATGTTAAACAGTCATTTTTGAGAGAAAAGGAGAATGAGATTTAAAGCAACGCATCCAGAAGTGCTCTTTTGCAGTAAAGAATATTCTGAGTGTTTGAGGGGGGTTTTATTCCGCTTCTTCAGCCTCCTTGGCTCTTTTAATGCAAGATTATTAGTTTAGCGTGCTAGACCCATTACATGTTCTGCGGTGAGGGATGCATCTCTGCGTTTAGTATTTTCTCACCATAATTCGATCCGCAAAACAAAAATAAAAAGCTGGATGTCTCTGTTTGTGTAGGACATCGTGTCTGTAATCTGTGCGCCCTGTTATGGCACACAGGTCCCGGGGAGCACACATGGACCGGGCTGACAGAGGTTCTGTTGCTCCGTTGAAAGTGTGTTTTCACGGAACTTGGGCAGCCAGGACACTTGGGAGTCGAAAGTTTAATTGCGATTTTTAAGGTAACCACTTAAAGATCCTGCAAACTTCATTGCAAGTGTGCGCACTGCTTACACGAAGGTCTAACTTCTCCCTTCAGTGTCTTGCTCTGGCCAACAGAGAAAAAAAAATCTCGACTTTCTATCTGTCCGCTCTTTCCTCTTTGTGTTCCATAATTTGTTTCTTTCATTCATTTCTGAGTCAGAAATGTCCTGGTTCTGAGAAGCAGGTAGACGAGGGTGGGTTGTGTGGTTGCTTTTTTTTTTTTTTTTCATTTTCTCTTTCTCGACGAGCACGTATCCAATGCCTTTCCCTTTGGGAATTGCCTAGGATTTATCTGGACTGAGTGGATTTTTCTTCTTTCCTGGATTCGTGGAAAAGATGTCACTTCTGAGCTTGTGTCTCTGCTGATAACACTAAAAACGGTGATGCTTATCGAAATCATACAGAAATTCCTTAGAAACGCGACAGAATCAAAATAAAATTAGAAAGCCACCAAAAAAAAAAATAGATGGTCATCACGGCAACTAGAGTAGTGGGAGTGTAATCACACACAAATTATAGGAAGGAACAAAACAGAATAATCCAAGTCAGACCTAAACGCGTTACATGCCCTGCGTGTGCGTGTGTGCGAGGATGGCCGGGACTCAGGATTAGATAACGAGGCCGGGTACAATTACTGCGGAGCTAAAATAGGGTGGAAGGAAAAGCAAGCTGGGGATTTTCGCAGATAACGGAATAGAGGCGAGCTGAGGAGGAGCGCGCAGGAGCGCTGGGGCACACGGGTGGCGGAGAGGGCTGATAGGGAAATAAATAATCACCGAGCCGGGGCGGGGTGGCGGGGTGGGGGGGCGAGAGGGGAGGTAGGGGAAAGGGAAGACCCTAAAAAGAGGGGGCAGGAGCCGGGGGCAGCAGCGGAGCCGGCAGCCCAGGAATGCGGGGAAGTTCAGTCAGATGATCCGCGGCCGCCTGACTCACGCCGTAACACTTTCACTGCAGGAGAAGTGGCGGCAGAGCAGCGGCAGCGGCAGCAGCTGCAGCAGCAGCAGCGGCAGCAGCAGGAAGAGGGCAGCGAGCCCCCCCCCTCCCTCCCCCCCCGCCCCGTCCCCGGCTGCCCCGCTCCGCACGGGCGCCCCGCCGAGGCGGGGGCTGCGCGGGCGCGGGGGGGGGGGGGGGGACGCGGAGCGGCCCCCGCCCGGCCCCGCTGCTCCCTGCCCTGCCCTGCCACGCGGTGGGACACAGGCTGCCTCCTCCAAAAAAAAAAAAAATTAAAAAAAAATTTTACCCCCCCACCCAGGAAGGAGGGGAAGGGAGGAGGGGGGAAAGTTGGAGCTAATTTACTGCAAAGTTTCAGTAAACAGCTCTCTTTGATTCCTTTGCCATCCCGCTCCCAGTCGTAAAGAAAAGGGACAAAGTTCAATGCTTTGAGGGCGGGATGCAGCCCCAACGCAATTCTCCTTGCTCAGGGCGCTCACCAAAAAAAAAGAGGCCTCCACGCACCCTCCCTCCTTGTGGGGATGCTGGGGCAGGGGCAAAAACCTCCTTCGCTTGAAACGGAGGTGGGGGGGGGGAAGAAAGAGAGAGAGAGAGAGAGAGAAAGAAAGAAAGAAAGAAAGAAAGAAACCAGCCTTCCTGCTGTCTGCAGCGAGTGGGAAGGGAAGCTGATGCTCCCCGCTCGGGGAAGTTTGGGGGCAGCCGGAGCGCGCGTTTCGTGCGAGCGAGGGGGCTGCTGCGGGTGAAAGTCGAGTGGCCCGAGGCAGAGCGGGCCCCGGCAGCGCTCCCGGGCCCGGGCAGCCGGGCAGGGGCGCAAATCCGTTGCGGGGAGATTGTCCCTTGCTCGGGAGACAAATGCTCTGCCTCCAGGAGAGCACCTGGAGATAGGTATTAAAAATTAATGTGGCAAATGCGAGTGGCCAGGACGTAATGAGTATCCAGTGACATTTCCCTGCGCGGATTCATGTCTGGCGTGAGCTCTGACATGGAGCAGAGGAGGCTGTTTTCGGTGTCAAGGCTGATCTGTTCGTTTGATTCGGAGTTTTGGAGGAAAGCGGTGAATTTGGAGATTAGTGAGTGATTTACTGTTTGCCATTCGTGACGAGGCTTTGCTTCCTGGCTTCTGCTTGTTGCCCCCGCTTCGCAAGGAAACTTTTTGGGGAATTTCTAATCGCTGTAAGAAAATACGTCTGAAGCCTGCAAAGGCAATATTTTAAAAGGAAAAAAAATAAGGAAACAATTACAAGCTAATTACTAATAATTATCCATAGCCCACTGCCCAAGGTAGGGAAAATATGTGGAAGAGAGAGATGCAAGCTATCAGGACAGGCTGCTAATATTCCCTAAGAAAAATGTGTGGCTCCCTTTAGAGTGGGAAGAAGGGTGTTGATTCTTTTACAGCAGCACCACATTCACTCCAAGAAATAGGAAATTCTTCGCCTCACAACAGTTTTTGGCATCTGCATTATCCCAGTGCTTTTAAGGTGCATTTTCTCCTCTGTGAAAGAGAACTCTTTGTCCTTTTTTCTCCAAGCCCATGGCTTCCCAAGGTAGACACTATTTTGTGCCTGTCACACAGAAAGGGAGTGCAGGTTTGCAGTGCTCACAGACAATTGATTGTCTGCCCTAATGTGTTTCATTTACATGTTTATAACGTCAATAGTGCTGGGGTGTCCACTGTACCATTCATTCCAGCATTCCCACAAGGGTGCAATTGTCTGAATGGCCAAGTCAGACACCTTTTTGATTGCTCTTTAGTTGTCTTTTTAGAGTAGAGAGAAAAAGGAGAGAAATCTGTGAGGCAGAAACACTAGTTGAAAATATTTCAGAATTAAATGTCACCATTAAAGCAGATGTGAGCATTAGGCAAGCGGTATATTTTAACTAAGGTTCTGAAGGTGTAAACAAATTCAAAATAGAGGGGATGACTGCTGAACACTAAAGCTCATCCCGTCTCCTAATTTTTTAGTCTTTTTAAAAAATGATTTGTGGTTTTCATTTTCATTTCAGCCTCTGTAAATCCAGCCACCTCCTAACTCTTTGTACGCTGAACTATAATTTGTGATTTTTTTTCTATATATTTACATATCTCTGTTTGTGCCAACAGCATCAGCTAAGCACTTGGAAAGTCTATTGAGAGACTATTTAGGCTGAGGGAAGTATAAACTTAAAAAAGTAAGATTCAAATATTTCTTCATCAGCATTTTTAATGAAAAAAAAAAAAAAAGACAACGACTAGTCTTTTCCTTGAAGCGGTTTAACTTAAATAGCGGTGTATCAACTTCTTACGTCTGTGGTTACCGTCCTCTTACGCTGTGAGCTTGCAGCAGAGTGTTCCTAGGAGTTCCAAAGTCAATAAAAGATTACTTTTTAAGGTGTGCTGGACTGTTTTTATATGTCACGCTCTCCTCTATCATTGAAGTTGCTTCTGAGGGAGGCGAGAAATGACTGCATATGTTTCATATTAGAATAAATAAGCCTCACAGCTTATTGAAACTTACATATGCGTGTACGTATGCATGCACAGACGGGCGTATACACCTATGTGTGTGTAAAGAGAGTGTCTATGTGTACGTATATATATTATGTACATATAGGTTCATCCAGAAATAACGGTTCGCGTTTCAGACAAGATCATTTTCCCCTAAAAAAGAGGATGATCCCAGGAGCTCCAATTAATACAAGTTGACCTGTTCCGTCCATGGTCCATAAGGGAAAAGAGCACTAACTCCCGTGGCTTCTGGTCGGGAGGTAAAGCAAGGGGAAAACTTTTTATTTATTTATTTATTTCTCCTCTCTCTCTCTCTCTCTCTCTCTAATTTTTTGCTGTAATTTAAAAAAAAAAAAAAAGAAGCCTGTTTGTGGAAAGGTTTTTGTGTGTGTGTGTGTGTGCCTAACAGGGAAGACACACACAGTAGATGCACCGTTAGCTGAACCCCTGACACGGCGGTCTTTTGAATGCCTTAGGTATGATTTCACTTTCGCTCACATCAATGCTGACCTGAATGCCTTTCATATCTGATCCGCTGTGTCTCTCCCAGTAAACATCCCCTGAGGGGAGAACAAAGAAAGGAGCTCTTCTTCTTCTTAATCACAATTCAGCCCATTCACCGCCGGCAGGCTACATTTGCATTCTGCAACAGAAAGCCAAGATGAAAAGAGGAAAAAAAAAGGGGGGGAGAGAGAGAGAGAGAGAGAGAGAGAGTGAGAAGAAGGGGGGAAAAAGCAGAAGGGTGGAGGCTGAGTAAAATAACTTAGGTGTTTGTAGCTGTTTGTTGGGCTTCCCCTAGTTACAAGCCTTATATAGCTGCTGCTCTACCCAGCCTTGGCTCTTCTGACAGCAGATAGTGTTACAAGATGGCATGCCTGTACTATTCATGGCCACTCGCGCTAACACTTGAGGTAGAAAGTGTCAGAGAGGGATCAAATTCTACTCGGAGCAGGCTGTCGGAGTTAGGGTCAGGTGTGTGTACTCCCCGCTCTTGACTGCTGCCTATTATTTTGTTTTAATTACTATTATTGTTTACTCGCCGTGACCTTGGGGAGCGGGGGCGGCCGGAGCGGGGGTGAGGGGCGGCGGGGAGGGAGGTGGGGGGGGGGGGTTAAGGGGGAGATGTGATGCCGGAGCGGTGTAAAATGGCCAATGTGATTTTTTTCGTGTTGGGTTGTAGCCGGGCCCCGAAACCGCTGCGAGCGGCCGGGGAAAAGCAAGAGCCCGGCGAGCCCCGGCTCCGGCAGCGGCCCCGGGGCCCAGGGCGAGCCGCGGACAAGTCTCTCGGGCTGGTTTTCCGTGGTCACCTTCATGTGCCTTTCCCTCCCCTCCCTCCACTCCGCTTTGGCTGTTGGTTTGCTCTGCTGCGTTTTTAATAAGACGGTCTCAAAAAACGTCGAGGTCCTTGGTCGCATCCACTTTTTCTCACCAAGAGGAAGGTTTATTTATAACCGGATCCTGCTTACTGAGAAGTATTTAAGCCCTTTCAGGCAGAGCTGTCAAAATTTCCTGTGTTGTTTTGCCTCTATTTGCAACATGTAAAAAGTAATATGCAGTTGCTGGGATTGGGCTAACCAGGGGAGTGCAGAAATCTTAAGTGACAAGTTTTCAACTACACTCTCTCCTGCCGACCAAACTGTCATTTTTCAGAAACCACTTTTAAGAACCTAACAGGTTTTTTTTTTCCCCCATCAGCAAATAGATTAAATGTGCTAAAGCAACTTTGAGAGAGAAGAGCAGTTTGAACAATGCGGAGCGGGAGGGATGTCTTATTTCCCTGTCGCTGCTATGGCAGATCTCACTCCTCAGGAGCGCGCTAACCGAGATGTTACCAGTTGAACAGAAGCATGTGACACAGATTCCTGATTTTTTCCCAGAAGATTTGCAGAATTTACAAAAAGAGATTATCTCTACACCTTCCACCCTCCTAACCACCCCCATGACCCAAGCAAGGGAGGATTTAGGCAGATTTACTTCAGTAAACACCTTTGGACACTTGGGGAAAAGTAGGAGTCTGTTTGCAAAAGCAGGCTTTTGTTAAGTGAGGTGCTGGATAATGCTTTACCAAGCAGCTGTGATATTAACCTACCCAGTAATGCTAGAAAACTCTTTTTAACTCCTTGCGTGCTAGCGGGGTGGTGCTGCTCGGAGACGCGCCGTCCCCAAGGACTGCTGAGGCCTGGCAGTGCTGCTCGCCCGGCCCCCGCTGGCTTGAGTTGCGCTGGGGTCTTTTGGGTCTCTCTCTCTCTGACTCGAATAACGGGTGGGAAAAGCTGGGCGAAATCACTGCGAGGCAGTCCCGCGCCAGCCCGCGCTGATGCGCCCCCGGGCGCGCACACGCGGGCGCGCACGCCTGCGACTCCCACGGCAGGTAGCTACGACGCGCCAGGGCAGGTCTCGTTCAGGCCCCAGAGAGGCAGGTCAGCCCAGGACCTGACCCGAGCGCCAGAAGAGAAAGGAAGTTAGAGCTGCAAACCTGCAAGAGTGGGTTCCCGTTAACTGCGCTTCCTCCCCCCCCACCCCCCGCCCTTTCTTTTTTTTTCCCCCAGTGCGAAGCTGTCCGCTTTCTAAGGTTTGTAGGTTCTCGAAAGTGAACTTTTTGTTGGTTAAGGGTACTTTTCTACTCTTTTCTGAGCTACGAGAGGAAGGAGGGAATAAGTTAGTTATTTCTGCTGGTAGCAGAGTAACTTCACAGGTGTTTCTTTTTTTAGCTAGAATAAGATCGCTTCATTTAGGGATTTTTGTTGTCGAGTTTTTTTTTCTTTTTTTCCCCTTTTTTTAAAGTGTAGGTGTCAATGTTAGAGCAGCCACAAATGTGTGAGAAAGCAAAGGGTATGAGACATGACAGAATTAAAGGTGTTTGCTATGTTGTTACCCGTGTGTCAAGCTGCAAGCTCCCTTTGTCACAGCCTCCTGGTGATTTGATAGCGTGGATCCACTTCCCTCCGAAGTGATACAGCAGTTTCCAACTGGGCGGTTGAACGCGGCGCACTCGTTGCCATTGCATTTGCCTCCCCAAAATAGGTTTGAGCACCTCAGCATCAGCCAGAGCCCAGCACTCCCACCCTGCACCAGGGTGCTGTGCACTCAGACACCAGGACAGCAGCCACAGCATTGCAGTGTCTGGCATGGAGCGGCGTTTGGCAGCAATGTCATCTGCCAAATCATCCCATAATTACTTTTTATGTTATTTGTATGAATGACCAAGCATGCAGTATTCCTTTTGAAATCAAAGGAAGGCTTAAAACGCGTTTTTGAATACTTTCAGACCATGGTCAGGTCACAGTTTGGGAGCTGAATTAAACTGATCTCATTTGTGATCTAATTGAGGCTGGCAACAACCTTAGCAGTAGCAATAACATACAAATACAAATCAAAGAGCAGAATTCAGCAAATCAGATCTTTTGCTCGAATTCTGCCTGGGAGTTATTCTCCGGCTGCCAACAGAGAAGTTAAACTTTGTCCCGCTTCTCAGCGGCAGTGCAAGCCTTGCATATTTTTCGGGGCTTTGACAGGAAAGTTGGGCTAGAGAGGGAGAGGCACAAAGGAGCGGAGCGGGCTCTGCCTGGCCGGGGAGCCGGCGAGCGAGGCGCAGCGACTCGTCGCGGATGCTCCCAGGGAGCGCGGTGGCAGCAAGCGGAGGAGGAGCAGACGGGAAGGAGCAGAAGGAGCGAGAGGGGAGCGGGAACGCTGATTTTGCAGGCGGGGAGTCCGCTCCTTCGCCTGCCGCGCAGCCCGCCGGCGCAATCGCCAGCGCGGCTGCCAACTCCTCTCCGGTTACGCCGGGCACCGCGCGGAACCGGCGCCGCAGCGCGCAGGCGGGCGCTCCGCGGCTCCGCCGGGGCAGCAGCGAGCCGGGCCGCCGCCGCGCTCCCCTCCGCCGCGCGCAACCTGCGCCGCCCCCGGGGGCGGTCCGCGGGGCAGCCGCGCCGCTCCGCGGGGGAGCCCGGCCCGGCTTCCCACCCCCCCACACCCCTCCCCGCAGGGGCGGAGGAAGGCGGCCTCCCCCCTCGCCTTTCCTCCCCCCCCAACCTTTTCCTCCTAGCCGGCCCCCGCGGAGAGGCGCGGAGCGGGCTGCAAAGGCAGGTCTGGGCGGCGGGGGGGGGCTCCTCGGGGCTCCCTCCGCGCTTCTGGCACGCGGCGGCGGCCCGCAAAGAGGCGCCGCGGGGCGCGGAGCGGCCGCAGCCCGGCTCGGCCGGCCCGGCCCCGCTGCGCGCCCCGCGCTGCGCTCCCGCCGCCGCGCAGCCCCGAACTTCGCTTTGGGAGGAAAGGCTGCAAACCGCCTCCTGCTTCCCGCTGTCGAGCGCTCTTCCAGAGGCTGGGATTTCAAATGCGTCCTGAACTCCCCCCCCCCCCCCCGCCTTCCCTTCTCCTTTGGGCCATTATTTTCTTGGAGTAAAACCTGTTTACTCGCCTCTTTGTTTTTTGACATTAAACGAGTTTCCATCTCCTGCTCCTGTGAATCTCTAAGAAATAGATAAACCATTATATTGCCCCCTTCTCCCCCCAACTCCCCCCCCCCCCGCTCGTATTTTAAAGCAGCGATCCTGACAGCAGTACTATTATTGCACTTTATGTTTTAGTGGATGTTTGCTGTTGCTAGTTACAGCAACACTTATCATAAGACAGCAAGAAAAGAGTAGTCCCTGGTAATTAAAGTAATGAAATATTCATTTACTCTACCTTTTCAGTAGTCTCACAAATTAGGCTGCTACATTTAATGCCTGCACTGCCTCTGTTTTTATTATAATGGCAGCTTTCGCATCTGCAATTAGGACTAATTCTGACAGTTACAATTTCTGAGGGATGGTAAACAGTGAACGAGATGTGCAGCAGTGGTATTACACGTGAAAAGCCCTTGTCTCTTTAACCTTGTTGTTTTTTTTTCTCGCAGAGGTTACCTTTTCCCGATGGTGCAAAATCGACTTGACATAACTGTTCATCAGTTTCAGGGTTTTCCCTGGAGGTATTTGCATCAAATCAGCCCAGTCAAGCTTCAAGTTGAAATTGGCAGGCCAGAAACTGACAGGGTAGGGACTGGGAAAGAGACAGCTAAAGTGCAAGGCAGCGCGCTGACAGCGCGGCCCGGCGGGCGGGGAGCGCGGGGCGCGGGGGCCGCCCGCGGCGCCGGCCCGGCCCCGGAGCCCTCGCAGGGGACCGGCCGCAGACGGGGCAGCACCAAGGTGCTGGAGAACCAAGCGGGAAGCGCTGGCCAGAAGTTAGAATTCACCAGCGTGGTGTTTTGGGTTGGTTTGTTGGTTTTTTTGTTTGTTTGTTTGTTTTGGTGCGCCGCGGATCTTAAGTGACTGAGTTTCATCGCTAATACCGACGCGAGCGTGTCTCGATCAGCTAATAAATAAATACTATATATAACTATATATATATCTCTATCTCTCTCTCTCTCTCTCTGCATATATCTATATATCTATTATATCTATCTATTATATCTCTCTCTATATATCCGCACAGAGAGAGGTTCCTCTGCGAGGCTAATTGGGCTAGAAGCTGAACAACCGCTTCCCCTGAATCTGTTGTTGCGTTTATCCTCTGTCGCCGAAGGGCGGGGGGGCCCGAAGGAGGATGATGTGGAAATCAGTTTTTGATAGATTGTTGGACAAATCAGGATCGTTCTCTCTGTCCTCCCCCCCCCCCCCCGCCCCGCTCTTCTCGCGCCTCCTTCCCCCCTCCTCCCCCGGCGGAGTTTTAGTTATTGGGAAATAATTCAAAATCTTATTTAGCCCTCTCACGTTGCACGGAAGGGAGCAGCCTCTCAAAGGATGTGCCACTCCGTCCCTTCTTTAAAGGTAACAACGAACGAAACTGTGCTACTTTCCTGGGGAAGAGAGCTGGCAGTACTTTCTTCCCTAAATATATATGTGTAGTCCTTACTAGATGATTAAAAATCCTTCTCACTTTTCCTACCAGACTTGTGCTAAAGTAAGCCTTGCTTTCAAACAGTTTTTCAGCTGTGTGTGTGACAGGCATTGGCTGATCTGCTGATGCCCATTCGACAGGCACTGTTGAGCTAAAGTGGTGTGACGGCACAGTTTTGTTAAGCTGTGAACAAAGGGCTGGAGATGCCTCGCTGGCATCATCCATGTGCATATTGGCCTTGTCACAGTTTTGCTTGATTTAATGCTCTGTTTATTCCTAGATATTAGAACTTAAATTCCAAACAATATGTTTTCATATACTACACACAAACTTTATTTTAAAAGCCTTTACTCCCAGGAACTACAGATCCATTTGTCTGCCCAATATCCATGCAGCCAACATTTAAAAACGTAGCTCCCAGATAAATAGGTGGCCGGTAGCCTCTTAACTGTTATCCAGTTAAAAATGGGATTTCAGTTTTAAAAAAAGTCTTATAAGGGTAAAAGATTTATTTTTTCTTTGATCATTTGTTGAGAGTTGTTATTTATTTCAACAGTGGATTTTCTCATAAGCTCCTAAAGGAAAGGTTACCCCATGTGCAGACAGGGCAGGCAGGATGGACTTTTCAAGTGACATATCATCCCAGTGGTGCTGCTGTGATAAAAGAAGCACTTTGCAAATACCTGTAAGCATATTCGGGTGATTATTGGGAGGCAGAAAGAAAGCAAGCTGGGTTACGGCAGGTTAGTGGAAGGGAGCAGGCAACAGGATTAAGAGTAAAAAATATATATTCATTAGGTGGCCGTAACTGTGTACCTCAGCAGTTCGTCGAGAGAAAACTCCAGCATGTGGAGCTATATTTAGATTCGGATTCTCTTCTTCTGGAGAAGCCGTAGGCTTTTATCTGCAGAAAGTTTTTTTTTTTTTCCCCTCTCTTTCTTCTTCTTCTTTTTTTCCTCCTTCTTCTTTGCCTTTCCAAACTCTCTTCAGGTTTGCTGCAAGTGTTTGCAGAGAGATTAGCCGGGCAGGGCGCACGGAGGAGGTAGCCCCGGGAAGCGGCCCTGAGCCGGCAGGAATGCCCAGGGCGCGACGGCGCCCGCAGCCGCCCCGCCGAGGCCGGGGAGCAGGTATTCCCCTCTTTGTTTCGCACGGGAGACAAAGTACTTATGGAAAGGTTTGTGGCGAGACATCAAATCCCAGCAGGAACACAGATGTTCCCACTTTTACGGGCTTACCAACGAACATATCGGCTTAAACGAGTTTATGAAATGAAGGAGTTATTTATTTGTCCTTAGGAGATGCAGCAGCGCCTTGGTTTGGCTGTCCGTCGCTCCCGCCACGCGGGGTTATTTTGGCCAAGGCACGGTGCTTTGCTTGAGGGCTATGAGTAGGGAGGGGAAGGAGGGGGAGGAGGTGACACGCAGCGAAATGAAAGTATTCCTTCTCCAAACAGTGCGATCTAGAGCCTAAATCTGAAATTGAATCTGCTGGGCAAAACCTGTACAATTTTTCTACCTGCCCTTAGCCTGCTTCCTTTCAACTATGACAGTTTTACTAACTGAAATGAATGGGCTTGCTTTCTCCGGTACCTTTTCTCAGTATGCGTTTACATCAAGTACTTCAAACAGAGAGCTGGGTGATATATGTAGGGGGACAGCTTGCACAGAATAAGCTTTAATGGTTAATTTTGGTATAGCTTTATAAATGAAAGGGACTTAAACCTACTAGCCGTATAGATCACAAGACCTTATGTGGTCTATTCTTCTCTAGATGCACAAGAGATTTACGTGCCTAAGTCCCACAAGAGTTAATGGGAGTTACGCATGTAAATCTCTTCCACAGCGAGATAATAGACTCTTTTATGTATGGATAGCTGGATTCCTAGGAAAATCACCTACTGAACAGTAGACTTATGTCCTTCCCTCTTCGCAAATATTTATAAAACAAGCAGGCCCCAAGATGAGACCTAGGACCCCGAAAGACACCTCTGGGACAGCAGCGATGCCCCTGCGCCCCGCCGGGGTTTAGCAGCAAGCGAGCTGAGTGCGGGAAGCGGGATTGTCCCCCCAAATCTGCGCTGTTTGCTCAGTTTCGTTTCCCAGTGTCCATCTGCTGTTGGTGGCATCGCAGGTCTGATGGCGGTGGGATGTGACGTCGCAGTGCATTACGAACCCCAGCTGCTAAAGACCTCTCCTTGCGTGGGGTTGCAAGGCAAAGCAGGGGAGCGAGGGCCACTCGGGCCGGGTTTCGCTCGCTGTCGCACCGGGCATGACGGGAAATACCTGTCACGGGGCCAAAACCACGGCCGCGGAGCCCCGGCCTCCCCCCGTTCGCCCCATTGGGTTGGAAACCCCCGCCAGGACCACGCTCGGCCACCTCTCAGCGTGGTGGCTTCTTGGCCACCAGCTCCAAACGCCCAGATGTTGCTAACGCTGCACATCTGCCCCCTTCCTGCCTCCCTCCCCGAAAGGGAAAGCAGGCTCTGCCTCAGAAAAGTAAGGTCTTAGAGTCGCTCCGTGCTGATAGATATAGCTCGGAAGAGGTGTATCTGCGAGCCGTGAGTCAAGGGAGATGCTGCCCGCCCGCAACGTGGGGCTGGAGATCGCCAGCGGGCCTGGGAAAGCGCAAGTCCAAAAAACTCACGCCGCTAGGCGCTCGGATGCGATCCCGGGGTTCCCGCTGGCGGCGGGGTGGGAAAAGCCCATTGTTTGCCGATTATCGTATCGCCGGCCCCGGCCGATGCCCGGGCGCGCAAGGAAAGCGTGCGGCGCTTGCCCTCGATTTTCGGATCCCAAAATGGTGCTGCAAAGTCTGTGCATGCCTAATTACATTTTCTGCTAGGCTGTGCAATACAAAATGTATGCTGCAGCAATCAGTGAGTTAACAGTATCAATCAATTTGTAAACAGATGAAGTCACTCATTCCCAAACTGGTTTTCCAAAAACAATTACTAAATTACAATAGAAAAAAATTGTACAGTTACTGTATTTGTGTGCTGTGTTACAATCAACATACCAGGGAAACAAAACAATTTAATGCAGAAAAATCATCATTCATCTACATTATAATTGCTTCTTTTTCACATCTACAGGGCGGTTAATTAAAATTGTGATTAAATGCGGTCGCGCTGCCTAAGATGTCTTGCCCAAAACAGGTGGTACAGAATTTAAAAGTAAAAAAAATGTAATTAGCATTGGAAATTGAGAAATTGCCTGTAAGAATCAGTGTTAATTTCAGTCAGTGATGAGGTAATTTATAAATGAATGCAGTGGAGGCTGTGCAAATGCACAATTGCCTTCCTGCCTATTCTTAGCATTCTCAGCATGCAGGTGAAAATGTTTTCAAAATATTGAGGTAATTTGAAAATCAATCCGTGCATGCCCTATCTCTTTGCTCTTATTCGTAGCGAGGGCTGAGCGAATGCCGCCGTAGGTGGCACGGCGCATCACTTCGGCGCGTTTTGGGGAGCGCCGCGATGGCACGTGGGGTGGCATCAGCTAGAGGTTAGCGAAACGCAATGTTTGGCTGAGATCCTTCACAAAGGCCAAAAAACGGCGACTGAAGTCCCTGGCAATCCTGAATGTCTTCAAATATGGTATGTGCTTAAACGATGCAGTATCAAAAAAAAGAAAAAAAAGTAAGAGCAACCTGCAGTGAGTTGTACTAGTGCAGCACGGAGAGTGCGGAATAAAAGAGATGCTAATATGGCACCGAAATCATAACGATTTCTTGTTTCGGATTAGCACAGTGCACTAGGAAAGTCTCGGTGGCACCGCTGTTTCCTTTAAAAACTCTCCTTCTAAGCACGCATTTCCAATCGCATCCCACAGCCGTACAAGCCGTGTTAACTGGGTTATGCATACAGAGATCTTCCCTTAGATGAACTTCGTTTATCAGTGTTTTGGCGCCCTTTATAAACTCGGAGCTAGCGCGCGGGAAACGCTAATTCCTAACTAAGCCACGACCTCCAGACGCAGCAAGCCGGAGGCAGACCTGGCGAGGAGCAGAGATTAAAGACCGAAAGTCTTCCTGACAGCCACCCAACTCCGGGAGCGACGTTGCTGGAGCCGCGTCGGCCCGAGTCGGCCCGTCCTTGGGCTCCGGTTGGACTCTGCAACCGACTCGGGCCCCGTTGGCCGCAGCTCGCGCTTTCGGCAACGTTGAGCGCTTGGCAGAGGTCCACGCACGACCCACTCGCATCTCCCAGCCGGGGCGTACAGGTGTTGGCGTCAGGTCGCTGTAACGCCGGCGCGCCACGGCTTTTTGAGCGTGACGCGCCTTAATTAAAGCAAGCTGCTCTGCCTGCATGAAGAGTGATTTAGCCGTGTAATTTAACTATTGAAGACCTTTCTATTAATTTCTCTGTGACGGAATAGTGAACTTTTCTTCTGGCTGCCGCTTGTTTTTCCTTTCCGATATGACGCGGGAACTTCAGAGAGGGTTTCGATGCTCTTTCGGTTTGTTCGTAATGGGGAGAAAAGAAAAAAAAGAAAAAAAGGCCAGGAAGGGATTAGGCCCTAGGAAGGGACGGGGATGGGCCAGAGCGTGCCGAGATTGGTGTCGGAACAACGTGATTTCGGGTGAGGGCAGAGCGAGGGACTTTCTGCGCTTGCTGCTATCCCCACCCGCTTCCCACAAATTCGGGGGGCCCCCGGGCGCCGCAATTCCCCTCCTCCTCCTCCTCCCTGCCTACGGAAGAGGGGAAAGGGGCGCTCTGACCCCTTCGCCGGGCTCGGCCCCAAGCCTACCAAAGCAGGCGGCCGCCCTCCGGGCCGGCAGCCGCGGTTTCGGCAGCGGGCGACGGGACGCCGAGGAGCCGGACGAAGGAAGGCGCCAAGGCGGGCGCCTCCAAAAGCCAAACGCCCCCCGCCCCCCACCCCGTTCGCTGCGCGAGCGACTGTTGTCATCCAGGATACGATGGGGCTTTCTCGTTTTTCTTCTTTTTAACCGCCGAGCGATCAGGGCGGCGATGAGGCCGACGGACCGCAAGGCGTTTTGCAAGGGGAGCGGGGCGGCGCGGCGCCGGTGCCCTCCGACTTCCCGTTGCCCCGCCGGAGGGAAAGATAGCTTGACACCTTAGCGGACGGACCTGAGCGGTACCCAAATGCCGAGCCGCGGTCAACGGGAGCCGTGCGGTGACGTCCGCGGGCGGCGGGTCGGGCTGGGCGGTTTTGGGGGCGGAAGGGCTGGAGCGTCCCGCTGGCTCGGGCCGGGAGCCCAGCCGAGCAGCGCTTGGCCTTGCTCTTCCTGCCCTCCGCCGAGGGAGGCAGGTGGCGGCGCCGCCAGCCCCTCGCCCCTCGGCACGGGACGCCCTTCGGGGTTTTTGCGGGCCCCGGCAAGGGCCGAGCGGGGACACCGAGCGGGATTTGGGCCGCGGCAGGGGGACGGCGGCCCACGGGCGGCTTCGCCTCGTGCCGAAAGAGCGAGCCGGCGCCGCTGGCTCTGCGTGGCGCGTCGGGCCTCCGCCGCCGCTCCACACAGCCGAGCCGCTTCGTTTAATTAATCGTGGCGTTTTCGTCTTCGGAAAGAGCCAAATGAAAATATCCTCTTTTGTTTCCTCTCTGTAACTGTCGGCGCTTTCGGCAAGTTTAACTCCTCCGCCACCCCGGACTCCTCGCGCAGACGCGTGGGGTTTTGGGGGCTGGGGTTTTTTTATTATTATTATTTTTGGCTCTTTTTTTTTTTTTTCCCTCCTTTCTTTTCCTAGGCACTTCTCATCCTCGCCGTCCTACAGCAGGCCCCAAAGCCGGGGCCGTTTTTGTAACAGCTATGCGACAAATTGTTGGGCTTTTATCCGCGCCGGACATCTTTGCCGGGCTTGCTTGTTGTTTTTTCTCTTCGGCTGTGTCGTTGGGACCAAAGGTGGCTGCTTTTGTGCAGCATGTCAAATCTGGTTAACGCGGGGCCGTTTATCTCCAAAACCACTGGCGGACAATGGCAGGGGGCGTCGCGGGCCCGCTCGTTGGGGGCTGCCGCCGTGAAACGGGTTGTTTTTTGGCCCGGGGGGGGGGACGGCGTCGCGGCGGGCCGGCGAGGTGTTTCCCGCTGCCGGGAAGCTCGCAGAGACGAAGGCAGCGCAAGCGGGGCGCCGCTTGCCCGGCGCGGTGTAGAAAATCGGAGGCGGCGCAGCCCGCAAGAGCGAGACGCGGCTTCGTATCTGTGCACGTACGCGGCGCTTTGGCAAAGACTTCACCGAGGGGAGGAGGCGGCGGGGTTGGAGGGGGGTGGGGGGGGAGGAAAAAAAAAAAAAGAAAAGGAAAAGAAACCACCGCATTTATTTTCTTCTCCTCTGCTTGTTTTCGAGGGTGATGCGCGCGTGCGTGTGCGGGTATAGAGGCGTTCGTGCGCGTGGCGTGTGGTCGTGCACAGAGCGTGCGGCGGGAGAGGGGACGGACCGTCGCGCGAGGGTGATGCGCCCAGACGCAGAAGCGGCGCGGTTGCAGGTTAGCGCCCGTTCGGCGCGCGTACGCGTGCGAAGGGTGGAAAGGTGCTCACCGTGACGAAGACACGAACTATTCCGAACAACCCCCCCCCCCAAAAAACAACCCCCCCCCTCCCGCCTCCCCACTTCCACAACAAAGTTTGTGGCTTTGGTTGCTTTCCAGATATTTAAGTCGCGCAGAAACATTCCTGGTGAAAACGATTCAGTGATAATTATCAAATAAAAAAGGCGGTAAAGAGATTGAAAAGTTGGATTCATCGCAAAATGAGGGCTAGCTGCAAAGTGTCAGTGCCTCTTTTGCAGTGGAAGCATTTAAGATAGCACCACTCCATGTTTTTTTAATGATTTGCTGTGTTGTGTAATAATTATACGTACAGTGCAGCGAGGTTACTTGGAGGAACACCACACTATGTATGTTTTTTGAGTAAAGGACCCAGGAGATTGCCTTTCACTTTGAAAACAATCCCTAATATCAGGAAAATGCTCTGTTTGTTTATGCGTACATAATGCAAGTTTGTCCGCCTGGGAACTGCAGCAAATGGGAGAAGTATGCATGGATTTCACAGGTAACAGGATTACGTGGGCACATAATTGATCCATTTGGAGAAAAAAATGACAGTGCTCTAAAGATGCCTAGGCTTTGGAGATGGAGTTTATGAAACAGGCATTTGTAAATTCAAAGGAATCAATATGTCAATTTTATTACATCTCAGGACCAGCTGGGCATTAAAGGAACAGTCGCCTTTTTGAGGTTGCAGCTGCGTAGTCGTGTATTGTGTACCTTTCTTAAAAGGCTTAGAGTTTTAGAAAATGTACTTTACCAGAGCTTTGCACCTTTTCAGCCCCCGGCCTGCACCGACAAGAAAGACACAACGCATTACATTGTGTTACTTCTCCTCTACGGCCCCAGTGGCTAAAAAAAGCTGGGCTTTAATTATATAAAGCAAAAATATTACTAATAAATATATGCACGGAAGAAGACTAAGGAGGGTTCGTATCCCTCCTTATGCTGAAGGAAGTGCTTAGGTTCCTTTGAAATGCCTACCTGTATTTCAAGCCAGGAGTTCGGCACACGTCGCAGAGGCGGTATCGTAATGTGAGACGCCCGAAAGAGCAAGTGAAAGATCCCACGTTAGGCTTGGTCCAGATCACTGTAAAACAATATCTACTCTTTCTTCACGTTGGAGTTTAAGAACTCAGATTGATTAAATGTAATGCAAACCTTGGTTTCCCCAAGGGACACCAGTCTTTGGTTGTTTAGTTGATTTTAAAATACAGCTTTCCATACAAACTTGCAATATAGAATATAGGGATGTTGAATGGACTTTGGGCCGGTGTGGAGACCCACTGCCCTGCAGGCTATCACGGCCACCCAAAACAGACTCTAAATCCCAGAGATGCTTAATTCCCAAGGAATTATTGCCCAATAAAGTTTTTTTTGTTTTGGGGGCGTTTAGCCAAGGGGCAATTGTGGCTTCCCAGAATGTGATGTACTTGGTACTACCTAAAAGGCGCTTGGTTCAGGGACTGTAAAAAAATGAGCACGCTTTCAGCCTTCAGGGTATGTTCAATTGTCTTCTTTCCTCTGCTTGCTGGTGGTGCTGAGGTGGACCTGCTATATTCAGCCGACCATGCAACCTACCATGCAACCTCAAATTTGTGCTTAATATTGTAAAAGCAACCACTGATTTTGGATATGTAGCTATGGACAGTAGCAACGGCTCGAGAAGGTCCCACATCTGAAAATCCACCTAAAAGCATTCAAGTGGGTGTACCAAGAAGGAGGTGCTTGCAATCTGTGGCCACTTCTCCCTGAGTCTTTCCTGCCTCCTCAGGATCCCCAGCTTCATTAGGATCCTCTCTGATCCTCTGTAATGCTCTCCCTGCTCCCCTTGCATAAAGTTTCCTTTCCTTTGAGCTCATATTCCTCAGCCCAGCCCAGCTACACACAGGTTTCTGTAGGTACCCTATCCTGCCCAGTAATTCAATTTCCCTTTGCCTGAGGATCTCTACTTTGACATAAGGTATGGTTAAAGTGTTTCTCCATTGCTGTGCTAACACTTAACCATGTAAATATGGCTTGGATGATGTGAGATCACACTCTAACTAGGTTCATTATATTAGCAAGCGCTGCAAAAAATAGGTAGAGTGCTACACAGAGTGCTATACACACATGTATGTTCTACTATAGCTCTATCTCCCCACGTCACCTACAAATATGGAGTGAATAGGAAAGAACGAGAAGGCCAGATACCCCCAAAGAGTACGGAAGAGCTCATACAAACACTACAAGCTAGTTAGTTATTGTTTTATGGACAAAGACTTAGTATGAATTAAAACCTTATTCTTCAGCAATGTGCTTTCTAAACATTTTATAAAATCTTCATCTGCTAAGGAACACATGGAAAGAGAGATTTAGAGTATTTTCATAGAAATATGTGGCAGGGTAGAAAGTACAGATGAACTTTTGCCAAGTATCTTCAGTCTTGACGCAAATACACATGAATGAAGAAGAGGCAAACTGTATAAACCAAATGGATAGGTTAGAGTTTACAAAATTGCAGGAAGTTCACAGGTAAGATTTCCTTTCAGTGTAGATCTGTCTGTGTGCTGAGGTATAAAAGGCATGACCTATACACTTAGTTCTTCTCAGCGTCCTTCACTAATGATGCAAAACTTTGAGATAAGCCTTGGTTTTAAATAGTCTATATTAACATTTTCCAAGCCCTACAGCAATCTCTGCTCCAACTTCTCATGTCTTTCCCTAGTTGTTAGGAGAGTGTTATTGGAGGATGAGTAAGAAGAGTTTTAGTAACTTGGCCGAGGCCTCCCAGGAAGTCAGCTGGACCTAAACACCTAGAACTAATAAAACTAGAGGTCATATTCTGATCTCGGTTACATCACTGGTGCAATCCCAGAGCCGCTCTGTGGGCAGCCTTTATATCCCGTCAGTTCTTTGAATATAATGGTAAGAGAAAGCTTCCCAAGGTGTAAAAATGGAAAACCAAAGTGCTGCCATGGACCGGATTGACAGCTTTTCCACTGAGATCATAACAGCTTCTTCAGAGACTTCCCCAATCTCTGTAGAAGTGCAGGAGGCACTGCCAATATCCGCAGATCATTGGCATGATAGACCGTAACGGCTTCTTCAGAGCCGTTCCGGTCTATCGTGTCAATGCGTACTTAGGGAGTCCTCAACGCATGGATCATTGACACGGCACTACATAACGGCTCCTCAGAAGCCATTACCGGGTATCAAGTCAATGCATACTTAGGGAGCCTTTAATGCACGGACCCACGCAACTCGACTTGCTCTGAATACTAACAATCCTGCGGAAAAGTACTTACTGCATGTGTCATTGAGGGGGGTTATCAACACCCACGCGCGAGGGCTCGCCTTAGGTGCAACGTGATGGACGCTTGCGTTGGAGAAGGAAGCCTGGTCCCAAACTGGGCGCTGTAAGAGGGTGCCTGAAACGCAGGAACTTCCCCTCATCTGCTAACCGCCTTTTATTTCACACAATATATAAAAAAACCCACTCTCAGTAAAGCCAAGGTCCAGCCCGGGACAAATATTTTATAGGTAAACTCTAAAGCCTTGAATGTAAGTGTTGCAATGGCAACGCTGGCAAACCCTTAAACGAAAAGCAGTGGTTCTTTAGCTCTAGCGCAATAATTGTGTATTTTACCGCTTTGCACTACGTTGCTGTAGCTATCAAAAATACCAAGTATTTCTGGTGATCTCTGCAAGATGTTTAGCTATCTTTCCACATCAAGCTTGAAAAAAAAAAACCCTCTTGAACAAGAACTGCTTTGTCAAATACCATGTCACCCAGCAAGGAGTTCGTCTCGATTTTTTGACCCGTTCCCCAGGGCATGTTGAACGAACGAGACTTTCCAAACCGTTGCAGCGCCTCTGCTCCGACTTGGAAACGAGCCCCCCCCCTCCCCTCTCGGAAGGTTTTCACTCCCGCAGAAGAGATTTCACTGCGCCGAGTCGAAAATGCTCCGAGTTTGCTGTTGTTGATATTTTTTTCTTTTGTGTTCTGCTTGCTGACTGACATCTGCTATCATGCTAAGCAGGTGTTCCTGTGTAAACGAACGTGCCCTGTTTGTGTTTCGCCATCCTCGCTACTGCGCACCCAAATGAGCAGCATGATTAAGAATCCTGTAAATTTTTGAAAGGAAACGGATGGCTGCCCTACTAGAACATAATTACACCGCTCCAACATCCGCAGCTCGCTGCTGCAGCCGACTTGGAGAACAGCAGAAATTAATAATATATAATAGCATCATTCTCGTAATTTATAAATGAAATAAAGTAGAGAGGAGATTCTGCTGATATGCATTTTCTCCTTAATTCTAAAAGACAAAGTATAGATTAGAATTTTACTGGGGTGAAACCTGGCCAGCAATATCACACTAGTTGCAAGTGCAGGACCTGATTCATGATAGGGATTTTGCTTAGGGAAAAGAGCTAATATCTTTTATTGGCCTAGAGGAAAAAAATGAGTATACAAAGACCTCTAAAGGCAGCCCCTGATGAAGAGAGTCTAGGAAATCTCTGCAGATTGTGTACCTAGTTTTTAGCTCCATTCATTTACAGGGATTGCAGGAAGACTTTGCTGCGTGCTGCATTTTTTTTCCCTTCATCTAAAATAACACACTATCACACAGTAATGTTTTCAAAAACAATATTTTGAGCTCCATAAATGTGCCAAAAGGAGCTCTACTGCAAATCACTGCTAAAGTCAATCCTTGGAGTTAGTGCTCTAATTACGCCTCTCAACCCTGCTGAAAAAAAATAGCACAACTTTCTGAAGACGAAAACATATTATTTGTAAAGACTAAGCAGTCTGACTTTTTTTTTTTTCCATTGTATAGGAAAAGTCTAGTTAGTTAAATGATTTTTATTTTTCTTCTCCAGCTACCCTGGATATACTTGTCTGGGTCACAGCCCAGCAGATTTATATTTTTACTGGGATAAACTCAAATGGAAGAGTTACCAAAAAACCACAATAGTGTTTACTTGCAGGTTAATTAGGGACATTTTTATAAATTGTGACGGTTAAACTCTGAAGAACGATAACTGCTTTGGTGAAAAAGGTCAGCACGGATGCTCCAAGTTTAACCCTGTCAACATAAACGTACATAGAGAGGCCAAAGAAATGCTTGTCCTTTAAACGAACGGATATGTTTGAGTTGTATTCTTTTAAAGGGCGGCCTTAACAATTTGTTTCTGAGAAAATATGTGCATATACAGATTTATTTCATTAACAGGTATTTATTTAAGTGGGCTGCACTGTATTTAAATCTCTGAATAGTTTCCATTACTTCCTCAGCTCGCTTACTTCAAGTTGACTAATTTTAATAAGGCTAAGGTGCCTAGGGTCTTATTGAGTGTTTGATTTGATCAATATGGCTAAATTAAAATAGTGCAAAATATAAGCAAATGTACTCTAACAACTCAGTGAAAAATGTGGAGTGTACTACACATTGATTAGTGTTCCACAGACATTCATTTGCTGTTTTAAGTACACTAATACTGCTCGGAAACGGCGTTTACCTCCGGCACACCCAGACAACCTGGACAGTCGTGGGCCGTACCCTTGCCGGTGGCCCCGGTGCAGCCCCGTGACTTGGTGACACCGAAGCCACCGCTTGGCTCCACATCCCACAGCCCTGGTCTGCAACCCCGTTCTCCTACGCAGTCCTCCTGGTCCACTTTGGGCCCATTTGGGGCAAAACAGGGTTTGACTAAGCCTTGACCAAACCAAAGAGAAGCTGAGGACAGTTAGGATTGTGTGCGTGAGCGAAGACCATCTATATAATCGTATACCTTATGAATTTGGGGCTATACATCAATTCTGCCCACGTATTTCTAAGACAGGCACAGGCTCTTAGAGAAGTGTTTCTACGTACAAGGAGATATGCGTTTTTGCCCTCCTGTAACACCACAATATTATTGTCATGAAAGATTAATGTCAAGCCCCACCTGGCATTAAATTGCTTTTGGTAGCTCTTGCATTCATGTCTTTCTGCACAAGACGGAAACAGTTTTAAAGTAACTGAATGCATCCTCACCTTGAGTTACTGCTACTGCTACATTGCATTTTATTTCTCAAAATGCTCAGTTGTTGTGGTAGGTATTTTTTTTTCCCCTATGGATATGGTTTTCTGAACAAGAATACAGAGTAAAGAACTTAAATTCAGGGGGAATATAAAAGCATACTTCAGAAAGTAGTCTCTTGTCATAGTCTTGTTGATAGATGTTACAGATTTTAATTACATGTTTTTTTCATATTCCAACTAAAAGCTGCATTTTCCACATACTAAAAATAATTTGTTTTTCTTTCTTTCTCTTTTCCTTCCTTTTCTTGGTTAGCAAAAGCAATGAGATTATCTTACTTTGACGTTCAGTGCTTGCACACACAGTTTTTCATGGTTTCTAAAAATACTGCAATAACTCCTCAGCAATCATACTTTTATATCATTGTAAATGGTTTCTGATATCTTTGTTGGTTTTTCAGCAGTTTTTTCCCCCTACCTGTAGTGTGATCTTTCTGCCTATCTTTAATCTCCTTGGTAAGAGATAGTCACTGTAACTGTTCTGTCTTTCCCTGATACCATCTTTTTCTATGTGGCTAAAAAAAAAAATAATGATTTCACATAAGCAGAAGCTCATTTTATCAAAGGTAAATCAGCAGAGTGTGTGTGTGTACAAGAAAGAGACAGAAACAAGAAAAGAGAGAAAGAAACAGCAGAGAAGTTTAGATGAAAAAAAGATGTGCAACTTGAAAGCAAATGCAATCGCGTTTCGAAGTGAATTCTGTGAAGACGAAGTCAAATATGAAAAGCATTTCTTTAGTTTAAACTGACCAAATAGAGTTATAAACAGCAGAAATATTTGAAGTTCCCCTTTTTAAATTAAAGCTGGAGCTTTAACTTCTTAACCTTCAGCACGACAAGCGGAGCACACTGTGCAAAAACAATTTTTAAGTCTTCTTAACAAACATCTCGAGCGAGTAGGGCCAGCACAAGTTCAGGAGAGTTGACTTTTCATTTGTAGCTAAGCCAAAACAAATGCTTAGGGTTTTTGTTGTTGTTGTTGTTGTTGAGCTGTGGTGCATGACAATCTTGATTTTTTCCAGTGTTTTACATGTCTGGAGTTTTTAATATCAAAGGTATTGCTTTCTGTAAACAAGTGTAAGTTTACCGAGGCAGCTTCACTTACACTCTTCCCTTGTAATCAGACGTGAAAATTATACCCTCTCTTTTGGGTACACGATAATTACACATTTCAACATGCAAAGGGTTGTCTCTGCTTCGGTGGCGGCAGCGGAAAAGCGAAGGCGTTCGGGAAAATGTATTATTATATTAGAGATCAGTGCCATCGCTGTTTTTAGCAAAAGTGAAGTTTGCAATCAAAACTTTGATCAAGATGGTTTGGGATTTACATACATGCATATATGAGAGCAAAACAGAGAGAGAGAGAGAAGCTAAAAATAAAATGAAACTAAGGTAGCTGAGCACGGAGGGTGAAACTTAGCCCCCGCACCAGGGGCCGCCGAGCAGCCTACTCACTGCTCAGATCGCACTTTGGTGTTTGGAGGGCGAGTTTTGCCTTGAAAGCATAATCTAGTCGAGACTTTTGCAAAGTTCCTCAAGCTTCGCCTCTCTCTCTTTTTTTTTTTTGTTTTTGTTTCTTGGCCTCTTGCTTTCTCCTGGCTGCCCTCGCGTACTCACCTCTCAGCTTATCGGCCTTTCTTGCGCAGCTCCTGATTTCCTCGCAAAGCCCTGGGCGCGCGGGACGAGCTCGGGATTAAGCATCGCTCGGAAAGAAGCTGTGGGAACAAAATTACATATGCAGCAAAACATGTTCGACTTGTGTTTTGACAGTTTCATGACCAAGCCAAAAAATATACATGCTTTTTTGTACCTGGCGCAGTTTCACAAAAACGTCCCTTCGGGGAATAGCCTTTTTTTTTTTTTTTTTTTTTTTCCATCAGCATCAACCGTTTATTTACTTAAAACTCCGAAAGTTTCGCCTTACATCAAAGGCAGAGCTGCTGGGGGGTGAAAGTTTGGCGGCAGCGCGTCGTGCTACCTTAGCCGTAGGAGCGGGGCGTACGTCGTGCAGGAGGGATACAGCGTTATACGAGGGCGGCCGCGCAAGGCGCGGAGGTGCGGCGGGGAGGCTGGCGCCCGCCGGGCTCGCTCCCGCCCCGTGTGAATTCGGGACAAACGTGGGCATGTGAAGGGTTGGGTCGTAACCTCAAGGCCACAACCTCCTCCTGATGCCACGCTAAGAGCAGAAGGTTGAATGACGTTGAAACCAGCACTCCTGAAGGAAGAGTTAGGTCTCCTGCCCTGAAATTAAAATTTTTCCCAGGCTAAAAGTTGGTATTGCTGCTCTTGGCATGACCTTTTGGTGTGTGTGTGTGTATATATATATGTATGTATATATGCATACACACCCACACAAGCAATAATATTAGCCTATAATTAGTTTATGAGACTGCAAAGTCAACGGACATGCACAGCTTCAGGTGCTTTTCCACATGTGTATATTTACCTTTACCTTGGCGGTAGCTCGGAGCTGCTGGGACTGGGAGGCCGAGCTCTCATGCTGGCGCGTGGCCACGCTCAGTGAATCATTTTATTAGGATTTTTAAGCTAACTGTTTATTTGGGGAAGCAATTTGCATCGGGGGAAAAAACCAAATGTAAATACATATTTGCCCCCGAGATTAAAAATAGTCCCAAACTAATGGCCTGAGCTAATTCATATAATGATCATTTTCTAATCTGTTCTGCGGGCCTCATCCTGCCCTCTCGGAGGCCCTCTGAGGCCCATGGCTCCACATACCTGCCCAAATTTGAGTTTACCCTTCGTGTGCTGGTTGCAGCGGAGGAGCAGCTTTTGTCTCGGCGGCGAATAACATTTCGCAAATTAGACCTGGTGTAGAAAAAGCAATATGTGATGCAGGGACAAGTTCTTCCCTGGCTCACGCTCCCGGGGCGTCGGCCACAGCCGAATCTGTACAGAAAACATGAAAACGGTGACTCAAAGTGACGAAAACAGAGTTAACGAGAGATAACGACAGCCCTTGGTCTTCAGCCAGCGCTCTTGCTGACGTCGCGGCCCTCGCCGCGACTTAGAGGTCTGCCCTTACCACCGCTAACTTGGCGTCTGTTCGCTCGTGTTCGTTATTTGGCCCTTCTCTCTGTACCTGTCTGTGGATATAGATACAGATATATTTGTAGACTGACGATTCAGTAGATGAGCCCAATTTGGAGCCGATGTCCACGGTGGGGTGGCCATCTCCCGCTCGCCCCCTTGCTCCTCTCTGGGCTCCCTGGCTTTGGGGAGACCACTTCCGTCCTGGCTTTTGCTGCCACGCTGAGCGGTGACGTTGCGTTGGCTTTCCCCACCCTTTGAGGCTGGCGGAGGCTGCCGGGAGCCCCGCTCGTGCGCGCACCGGTGTGGCCTGCAGCTTCGGAGGCCAGGCAAGAGCCCACTGCTTATTTGCGCAACGAGCAGCTAGGACAAATTAGCGACGACCCCGCTGTCCTACCTGGGGAATTGCTCCCCCCCAGGTGACGGGACTGAGGAACAGCCGATTTTTTTTTTCCCCCCCCCGGACGAGAATTAAAAAAAAAAAAAAAGGCAATAAAATAAAGTTGTTTGTCAGGGCAGAAATACCTCTTCCACCAGCGCGCAGATATGATATAGCTTTAATCTGCATTCATCGTGTCCGCCGGGGCTAGAAGATGGAGGCGCTCTTATGAAACCTTTCTTTTTTTTTAATTTGGGTGGGGGGGGTGGGGGGGAGGAATTTGCTTTATTCGCTGTTTACTATGCCGGGCTGACATGATATGATTTGTGCATGGCGGGGTCACAACAAGCTACTTGCAGGACAATTTGCTGAATCAAGAGGGCGATTGTGTCTGGTGCCAGTCAGTCGCAATTAGGGCCAGGAGCAGGGAGGCCCCGAGCTTGTGTATCGTCTTGGGCAAACCTCATAGAAATCAGCTCACCTGAAACTAATTGTCACAACAGAGCCCTTATGCAAATGAGCCCTAGGGTTAGCGTGGGAAAAGAAAAACTGTCGCAAAGATAGGTGACCTGCTGAGCAGGGGGTCTGTTGCTGGGGAAATCTTTGTTCCCCGAGTTAAAAAAAAAATGTCCCCATTGTTCCGAATCCCAGAAAACGGAGCAGATACTCTCGCTAAGAAAGCGTGGCAAGCACGCTCGTCTGAAAGTCCAAGAAAGTGGCAGCCAGCTTTCGAGCCTGTAATAAATTGGAAGTCTTTCTTTATACGGGCTGCGGCAGGAAGATGATTTTCCTCTGCAAAAGCGGGCCGGGGAGGCTGAGGTGCCGGCGGCTCCGCCGCCGCTCCACGCCTTCGCCCGGCCCCCTTCCCGACCTGCGCTTTTACGGGCTTGCCCGCCGAAAAGCACCGCTTGCTTTTCCCCGAAGCTCTCGTTCTGGCGCCCGAACGGGCTCGAGGGCTGGAGGCGTGATGGCGAGTTAGGAAGGTCTAACGGCGCCGCTCCTGGGCGTCCCAACGCGCCAACGGGGCCGCGCCGCACACGCTGGCCCTCGCTCCTTGCCTCCGCCGCCTTTCCCCCCTCGGCTTGCGGCGCCGGGCAGAGCGAGGCAGGGTTTTGCGAGAGGGCGTTAACGCAGCGGTCGTCTCGTTCGCTCCTTCCTCTCGAGCGAGGCTTACGGGGGTTGCTCAACACCTTCTAAAATAGAAACGGAGACGATATAATAAAGCGCTGAACCGATGATACACATGGCAGCCTGCGCCGTCGATGGCGGGTTCGAAGGGCGGGGAGGGATGCGGCGCGCTCCAAGGGCAGGAATGCGAGCCCGCGTCCTACCAGCACGGCCAGTTCGAGGCAGCCGGGGTGTTTTTGCATGTGAGGCTTTTCCAAAGAGCTTGACGGGGACAGAGGAGAGATTAATTGCGCTAAAAGATACCGGACAAATTTCCCGAGACAAGAGCTGCTTTGCACTATCGTTGAAGGCGAAAGAATAGTTATTTTGTTTGGCTAATAATTAGGTCTGCGCTTTCGGTGCTGCGGCTTGACGGGGGTGAGATGGAGATGGGCATCACATCTGCAAGTCCTGAAATTAACTTCCTGCTCACCAAACGCCATGCAATAAGGATGGCTTAAAAGTAATGCAGATTAATCACCAACTTTTTTTTGATCTCTTTTGTCCCTTTACCACTGTCTGAAATAATTTCCACAAATAGGAGACGTTTCACAGTGGGTATGAAGTGCTCAGCTTTCACTCATCAAACTTTAATCGGAACTGCATTTTAGTTTTTGAATAAAGAACACTTAAAAAATTTAGATGCAAATTATTTTGCATTATTCATGCTCTAAGTGTCCTTGTAGATTTAAACACTTCTGAGGCCACCTTGATTCAAGTAATTACCTAGGCCCTCACTGCTCCATCATGAATAAGGTATTTTGTACAAGTAAAGTATGCACCCGATGAGCTTTTAAAGTGGCTTTACACTGAACTTGTGTATTGCTTCTTGTGCATGAGTGATTCGAACATGCGTCGCAATCTGTCTCAGGTGGGAAATCCTGGCAGAGCATCCATGAGTGACGGAGCGGAGCCGCCGCGTCTCCGCGCACACTATTTCTTTGTCTTCTCGCAAGACTCTCAAAGTGAATCTCTGAGTCTGGTGGCTTGTCTTAAAAGTCTTAAGGAAGCAATAGCTTCTAGCAGGGAAAGAAATGACAGTCATTTTCCCCTTAACTCTTCGCTTCCCGTCCGCGTGCCCGCTCTCCTGCTGGCTGCGCTCCGTCACTTAAGGCGCTCGCGTAAGATAATATAAGTCTTTTTACTTTTATGTAGCGTTGTACATCTGCCTCCCCATCTGTCTGCTTAGCCGCCCTCACATACCAGCGCTAGGTACCACCTGAGCAGTATTTTTCACACAATAGAAGCAGCTGAAGGCTGCTCGCTGCAGGAATAGCTACTGGAGGGAAAGCGATGTGTAAGTGCGCATATATATTGTCAGCAAAATGAGCTTGCAAGAGTTAAATTTAATTGGCGGAATCCTGTAGTTGGCGTTTGTTGCAAAGTGCCCACTTTTTTTTTTTTTTTCTTTTCCAGCTACATTGCTTTGAAGAATTATAGGAATTTTATGATGTGCTATTGGAGTTCCACTGGCAGAGATTACAGTAAAGGGGTTAAAGTTGGTTTATGTTAAAAAAAAATTATGCAGAAACCAATAAAAATAAACACACTCCGGTAGACTAAACTTGCTGGGCTTTTAGTTTTAGCTTAACAATAGAAGTTTAGATGAAATCCAACATTGCAGCTTTTAGAAAATTAGTTGACACTCACAGTTGATCATCTTTACTACACAGCGGTATAATTAATATTTAAACATTCTAATAATGCAGCTTGCTTTGCATGCACTTTTCAGCCTCACCACAGTATATTTTATCAGGAATAGTGCTAGCATTTTGTTAGGTAATGTCATTTTTTACAGTTATATTTAAAATAGGGTATCAGCTGCACGCTCGTTGCAAAAGAAATATCAATAGGCCAATAGGCAGGTTTCGTATGTCAGCTTATGATTAAAGCGTGTCTTTACTGAAGACAATAGAAAATATATAAGGGACTACTTCATTGCCATCATCATAAAATAAATACACCCAGAGACTATCGGTTTAGAATACTGTCTCTGGTTGTTCATTTTTCTTTATGCTGCCCGTAATAAGAGGAACTTTTAATATCTAGACGCAATGCAAAATCAGGCAGTGACCCACAGATCTGTGAAATACTGCACCTCTGACACCCACTCGTTTAGAGCCAGAGAGCATTTAATAAAGGAGTCAGGCAAGGAAAAAAATAATAATAAAAAAAAAAGCACAGAGTTTTCACATGAGTATTGCTAGGGTTAAGGCTTCTGCCTGCCTGGCAATTTAGTAAAATGGAGAGAAATCATCAAAATGGAAAAGGACTGTGCTAGTTTATTTACTTATGAGAAGCCTTTTCCTCTCCTGGTCTCTGGGCTGTAGGTGGTAAGGAAAAGTTGTTTCAGGTGCTTTGCTCATCAGCTTAATCCCTCTGATTAGTGCAAGGTGCCCTTGCTCCTCACCCTTATAGCTTCTTGCAAGAGCCTTGTTTCTGGGGCTTTTTCCTGCAGCTGTTTGCATGCACAAGTCCTCCTAGCACTGAACTGAGGGCTGGCACTTAAGTGTCTATTATTAACCCTGATAGATGTGTGGGCACCGTGGCTGAAATCAGTCCCTGGCTCTCTGGGCTGATCTGAAAGAGCATGAAGCATCCCTTGGGAAATGCAAGTTGGTGGCTTTTGAGCACCCTGTGATGCAAGGAGGATCTACCAGCTTGCAAAGGTGCTGGTGCTGGGTGAAGTAAGTGTCTCGTGGTGTTTCCAGCCTGTGGGATAGCCCGCAGTGCGGCCAGGGGTGATACTTCTCTCTGCCGCGCACCGATGCGGTTTTTGAGGGATGCCGTAGCAGGCTGGGCTCCTCTGCCCTTGCCCGGGAGATGGCAAAGGTGTCTACAGCCTCTGCTGAGCTGAGGATCTGGCCCTGTGTTTTGTCACGTTTCATTGCAAGTTTGAACGCAGGCCCGTTTCTATTAATACCGTTAATAAAACGCATATGTTTTGTCAAGCAAAACCACCCTTTCATTAAAAGGGAGCATAATTTCATGGGTTCTTATGTTTGTGCAAAAATAGCCAGTTCCCCAATATGTCACAAAAAGCAAAGTCAGAAAGCATGTGCGTGTGTGCGTGTCTGTGTGAGTGTGTGTGCAAAATTTCACCAAACCACAAATACTTTCATGCCAAATACCACTGAACGAGAATGTTCAGTGTCTCGCTGCTTTGAGCTGGTCCTAGGGCCTCATCCTAATTGCTTGGGAGGCAATGGGAGTTTTTAATTTACTTAAAAAGTAGCAGAAACGGGCTTTTGAATTGTTGTACGTGTAACAACTGTGCGACTGACGCCATACGATTGCATGGGTGGGAACAGATCGGCTGTGGCTCCGAGCGCTCTGCGAGCCCTGCCGTGCGTTGCCTTGTGTCCTGCACGTCTACGAAGAAGTTGGGGGCGCCGTGTTAATGGAAGACGACGCAGCGCGGAAAACAAAGTCGCGTTGTATGGGCAAAGGCGCGTGGGAGCTGCCGTGCCGCAGGCGCGCTGCGCCTTCCTCGGGCAGCGACGAGCGGGCGAGTTCTTAAGAAACAGATAAACAGCAAATATCAAGTGCATGATAACGAAAATAAATGGCGATATGACCATAACTTCCAACTGTGCTGCGTTGCAACAGGCACATGCATAGCGCATTGCATGCAAAAGCTGCTATGATTCTTAAGTTTCAAGTGAGAGAAAGTAGTATGGCGAGATGCCTCGATAAACACGTTTGTGTTGGAGATGTGAGCAAACTGCCTTTGATACTTTGGCTTGCTTCTTCTTTATCGGGCCTCGTTCAGTAAGGCAGTTACACGCACCTTGGCCGCAAATAACTAAAGGAGTGTGATCTATTTTAAACCTGCTACTGAGGTGGTAAAGAAGAGATAAGTTGAAACCTAGCTGCTATCTCACTTGTGTGTGTGACAGATATGTCCAGAAATGGATAAAATTAAAAGCATTTTTCATATGCTAATAGCAACCTGCACCAGGAGAAAAAAAAAAAAGGAAAGGAAAGAGCGGAGCAGCAAAGTCAGAGGTTTCTATCGCGAGTATATTTCTTCCACTACCTAAATTATAGGACTTCTTTCTCAAAACTGATATGCATGTTTTTGCTGTGGCTAAAAGAAAATTCTATAGTAGAGTTTGATTTCAGCATCAACCTTATGGCAGCCATGTGGGAGTGAGATTATGGGACATGTGGAACAAAAGTCTTCCAGCCAGAGGAGGCCTTCTGAGCATAATGATTCTTATTTAAATTAGTCTATGTTTTATTACTCAGTTGGGGAGGGGAGAAGGAAAGCAAGGAAAAGAATATTTCTTTAAAACCGTGGTCACCTGAATTGCAGATGAGGCGAAATTAAGTAGTTTGCAGCCTGTAAAATGGACAAACATTTTTGTATCATAATGATCATTTCAAGCGATCCTCCATTTTTTTTTTTAATTTTACATTTTAAACTTGGTTTTCTTGTTGGCATGCCTGCCGATTCATTTGTAAATGTGCTTTAAATTCCTTTGTACATTACAATGAATGCCACCTCTTTAACCGCTCTTAGTAATTTAGCGAACTTCTTTGCCAGTGGGTGAAAGTACAGTATTGTACGTGCACAAGAAAAGGTACATTCATTATGCTGCACGTATGAAAAGGTATATTAGGAACGGTTTTGCTTAAAGTGGAGGGGTGAATGGAGGCGTCCCTGAGCCATCGTAGTGCTTTTTGCATGTGTGAGAACATGTCTCTGGGAGGAGCGAGGTCCAGAAACGCTCCTCGGGAGCCTACCGGCAAATGTTTGCTTGTGAAACCTGAGAAGATTTATAACAAGTAGGTAATCGTTTCAGGCCTATGTGAGCGGGAGCATGAGCTAAATGCTCGTGCTGGGGCAGAAGAGGCATTTTAAGGAGAAAGAGAAAACCTGGGGGTCTTGTTTCTTCGCTCTTCCGTGGTTGGTGTCTCGAGGTGACATGCCACTGCCTGACTTGAAAAGGAGCAGGCAAGAAGTAGGCTTGAGATCACCCTTGAATTTTTAAGCCTGCTATCAGTGTGTCCAAAGAGCTCCCAACTCGGGGGGTCAGGCCTGACCGTCAGCACTGATTTGTGGTGCGGCATACTTACAGTGATTAAAATAAGGCTCACAAGGAGCCCACCTTTGCGGCCGTTCACCCCGTGTTGACGTTAGTCCTGGTTGTCTCCATGCAAATGAGAGGTTCAGTTGATGGCATCTGCCTTAGCCTGGTGACTATGGGGCATACCCCTACGGGATACGGAGGGGAGGGCAGCCAGGTGCTGGGCCGGTAACAGGAAGGCATAACGTCACTGTTGGTGAACGCCAGGAGGCAGTGGGCCAAGTCCTGCTCCTCCCCATCTGTTTTCGTTGGGTGCGCTCACTTGAGTAAGGTGAGCGGGATCCAAGCCACTGGTTTTTATTTTCTGTGAAGAGCAACCACAGCGCTATGGAGAGCGTTGGTCAGTTTATGGCCAACGAACATAAAAGCTGAGAGGATTTCAGTGAAACGTTCTTCTCCAAACCAGAGGTCATTCGTTTTGCACTTATTCCTTTATGTGGTTTCTGAAAGTTTAATTTTAAGGAGAGGATGTGGTACGGTCTGTTTGTTTTCTCTCTTTCCCTTTCTCTTTTCCTTCTCTTTCATTCTGAGCCCTTTCCTTTGACTTGACTTCATGGAAACGCGTGCGAGTGCTTTCCCGTGGCGTGCCAGCTGTCATTTTTCGACGGGGGAACCCAGAGTTGATTTTCCGAGGCGTAGTTTCGAGCTGGAGGCGTCGTAATAAGGCGTCACTAACGCAGGCGAAGTCGAGCTGCCTTTTGGTCCCCGTTCTCCACCTCGGGAGCCCCTGGGGAGGCAGATGAGGTGGCGCGGGGTCCGTCCACCTCCCCGGCCGCGGTGGGGGGACAATGCCAGGAATGCCTGCAATGCGTTTCTATTTTTGTCACACCTATGTGTGGCCATCCATCTGGTCTTAATCAATCAGTCTCATCCCGGAGCTTTGCTGTTCTCCCAGCTGAAATAATACACTTCTTCATCAGAGCCCTGCCTCAAGGAGGGTCACCGCTCGCTGTTCCCCAGACAAGGCGCATTAACAAGGCTTACATATTTGTAAACATAGGTAAACCCAGGAGGGGCCATGGGGAAGGAACATTTTGAAGTATGAATATTTTATGGCTAAACCGCTGTGTTGTTTACTTAGCAATATTACACGGGAAAACTTGATGAAGTACTGGAGGTAAATTTGTTTTAGTCGAAACAAAACAAAAAAACCAACCCTCGGAAGCGCAGAGACAAAGATAAATGGTGAGAGAAGGAATGATCCAGCGCCCTGTTTTTAAGCAAAGGTAGCGTGTATAAAATATGTTTCTGTAAGAGCAGAGAAGTGGGTGGTGAATACTGCAAAATGTGCCGTTTATTTATTTAGATTGCACATCAGGAGATAAAACAAATGAAAACTCTGACTTGTTAATAATTTACGTTTAAGTGGAAAATTCTTCCATGCTGTTAAGATACCTCCAAGACCTGACACTGCGAATGCAAATAATTTACATTCTTTGTGCGCCCACAACTTAGCTCGTCTAGGGGAGAGAGGAGGGGGAAAAAAAAAAGTCAAATATGTGTTCAAGGGACAACGAAAACCGGGATACATTTACAGTCCGATAATTGCATTTATTAATTTGGGGCGGCTCTTTCGAAGCCCTGGTGTGGCCGACCTTGCCGTTCGTCAGGTGTTGCTGGCTGGGAACCCGCTGGCCCTACCTCGCAACCTAGGAGGTAGGGGATGCCAAAAGGGAGAGGGGGGGGGATTTCTTTTCAATAAGCAGCGCTATTACTTTCCCCCTCCGCCCTCAACAGCTTATGCAAAAAGTTTTGTGGGAGAGAAAAAAAAAAAAAAGCTGAAGGAAAAAAAAAAAAAAGAGGAGTGTGCATAACAATAACTACCTCTGTCCCTTGTGTTTTTGTTCTTTTCATGTCCGGGAACTTTTTAGCCGTGCTGCCGGGGTAACTGCTCTGGAAGGTTGGAATATCTCTTGTTGAAGGAGGTTGGTGATTGAGGGCCCTCTGACACAACCTTTTGTTGCTCTGAGGTGTTTGATCCTCTTTCCCTTTCTTCTAAAACCAATCCCATCCCTTTAAAAAATGGATAACCAGCACTTCTTTTACTTATTGTCAGCTTTTGGAAAGTTACTGTGGGGGGTTGTAGAAGTTTAACTAGTTAACCCCTTGCATACTGATATGTCGCGGCTGTTATTACGCCTTTTCCCCCCGCCTCGCTCTCGGACAGGGAATATTTCCATAGCTGCGTCAGGTATGCAAATCCGCTTTTGTCCGGGGCCATGTGATCCGCGGGCTTTGGCCTGCGGACAGTTTGCTCGCGGATCTTTCTTTTGCCGTGCTCGGTAGACCTTTCTAAAGGAAAAAAAAAAAACAAAAAAAAAACCCACCAGCTTCATCGGGAACTCTGAGTGTGAGCAAGGACTGAAGAGTTCAGTCCCGAAATCAGGCCGTTTGCTCTTCAATTGCGCTGAAATTTCAAAATGACTCATGATTTGTAGTTGTAGATTTTCTTATCTTTCCCTGAACTGAAACTTGTGAGAGTCACCACAGGCGCAGGCTGCTCTGATGCGCTAGTTGTTATTTATTTATTTATTTTTGCTCTTTGAGAGCAGCTCTGAATAATAAGGATTCACAGAGTTACTCTTCAAAAGTATGTGGCAAAATGTGAAAGTAACAAAGGACGAGCACCTTAAAATGCAACGTGCAATAAGCATGCTCACCCAGGGCGCTGTGATTAAAAATGGGAATGTTTTTGTCAAAGAGAAGGGATGCAACCCAGGCTATAGGGAAGAAAAGCAGCTTAAATGGATTATTTAACAAAAAGCAACTTATAGCTCCTAGATAGTGACCCACATTCTGCACACAATGATGATGTTTTACGGTGGTGATAGGGTTAATAACCTAACATCATTCATGTAGTGTTTTTTGAAAATTGAATTTTACTGCTACAAAGTAAATGTAACAGCCCTCTGGAGACAATATTACAGGCACTTTATTGTTTGCTAAGCTGATGTCATCTTTCTACGGACTGACTTTAAAACAAAGGCAGAACATTTATTACAAATATCACTGTGTGAAAGGAAATCTACTGAAATATTGTTTAGAAGGTGGACTGATAAAAATGTATTAATACTTGGCTTTGATTATCTGCAAAGTTATGCCTGCAGAATGCTTTCTCGCGTGATCTCTGCTCAGCATAAATGTTCGTCTTGGATATTGCACAAACTTTTTTTTAATGTTATCCATCTCTGAGCATGTGTTACTTTTAAAACGTGTTTTATAATATACTCTACAGTTCATTTATAACTCTTCGCAGTTTCTTTGTAAGATTGTAAATGAGGTTTTGATCAAAACCTAAAATGTTTCCCTTCAAAGCATTTTTTGTACAAGCAGGGCCGTGTCCCCCTCATCGAAACCAGGGGAAGTGCTCACGGGAGTGAAAGCAACAAGACTTGGCCCTCTTTTAGGGACACGGTCCGGCTCCGGTTTGGCTTCTGCTGTGAATGATCCCAGTGACCACAGTCAGTGTGGGACGTACGTGTGTTAAGCCAAAACTCCCAAACCTGGCTGCCCCAAGTTCTGGATTCAGTCCGGTGCCGACATCAAAATGTCCCGGTATGGCAGAGTTACTACAGCCAAAACTTGAAGTTTCCTTTGGCCTCGGGGCGCGCGGGGTGCTCAGCGCTTGAAAATCACACCCTGCATTTCCACGTGCAATCTTGCAGAAATCACCTGGTTTTAAAAATTTAAGCTGGTTGCAGATTGCACTGAGTTTTATGAGTTTTCTCATTCCCGCATAGTGTTTCTAAGTATGCTCCAAGTGAGCAAAATGCATTCGTCCCTTTTTAGAAGAGAAAACTATTCATTTGCAAATAGTTTAACGTTCATTAAAGTTTAAATTTCCTTTGTTTCCTCACTTGCAGAGTAAATCAATGGCCATTTTAAAGTAATAATTACAGTGAGGGGAAAACACGTTTGGTGTATTGCAGTATCACTGTTGTGGCTTTTGCAGGTGAAGCACGCAAAGATGTGAACAGCTTTAAGAGGATGGGTGTCTAAGCAACTGATTAGCTCATCGGTGCTGAAGGGAGACTACAAGAGCAGTGTAGGAAAGAGGGACAAATTTAGAAAGTGAGTAGTGAAGTTAGCAGCAAAACTAGTAACTTAGTAGGAGTCGGTGACATTAGTATCACTTCTGAAGTCTGTGTGCATGTAATACACTTTGAAAAGGTGGACGTCTACCTACACTCCCAAGCAAAAGTTTATATTCATAACTTCATGTTAAATATTCAGCGCTGACAGGTTGTGGCAGCTTATATCAGTGGAATTAGAACTGGCAATCGGACTCTAACAGTTTACTTTTAATATCCTCAGAGCAAAGTTTTCAGATTGCCAACAATTATCAAAGGGTGTCTTGCCTGTTTCATTAATGCTAATATTCTTAGATGCCTGAATATGATTTTGCATGTCAAGCCAATCTATCTAGCATACAGCTGGACATCCTTTGACTGGTGTTGCGTGGCATTTTTTGATCTTTGGTGTTGCTCAGATAAATTTAATCTTGACAGAAGCAATACTCGTTCTGACATTGGTGGGATCTGCACATAGGTAGAACAGCAGCAGCAGGCTCTGCAGGGAAGTTGGAAAGGAGCTGAACTATTTTAAAATGGAGTCAAGAATAGACTATTAGTCTTGGGCTTGGTGCAGACGCAGAGGTTTGGCCTAATGTGGCTAAACCCCAGCGTCTATGTGTTCCTATATAGAACGCCTTTTAGTGCCTTTGAGGCACCTTGAGAAAAGCTGAATGGTCTCGCGCAGACTTATTGGCAAGGTAGAGCCTACGGGTCTGACCCGAATCCCACCCAAGTCGTCTCTGTCACTTGCAGAGTGGTTGTCCCAAGCAGCGTCTTCAGCCAGCCTTTGAGCTCCAAGAGGTGAGAAGGTCTCTGTGCAGAGACCGAACCCACAGCTTTCTCCAGGGGGTTCCCTTTTCTGTTTTTGTAAGAGCCCTGGGGGCAGGGAGAAGAGGGTCCCTAGTTTGTATTGTTCGGTGCTTCCCCATGAAAATCAACTGACTTGTGGCCACTGATGCCAGCTCCAAGTTTGACTCACATTGGCCACACTATTCCCAAGGTCTGAGAGAGAGCTATATATAACTACAATATATAACGGTTGCTGTTAAATGCCTCGGCTTTGCAAATGGATGCACTAGACATCTCCTTTCTGTCTCATGCACTACAATTGTTCCAATTGTTTGAAGTCGAGTGTTTTATGCAGCTTAGAAAGAAGTCTCTGTAATGTCTCCCGCAGTAGATAAGGCCAGTTGTAATGAAAATAAAGGTGGTTCTGTATTGAACTGCTGGACACAGACAGGACCCTGTAGTTCTCTAGCCGCTAGACTTGAGTAGCACAGCCCTAATGTCACCGCGCAGGGGTCTAAGTACTGGCCTGGAGCTTGTAGTCCTGGAAAAGAGCACCAAAAACATGCCAGTGTGAATACGCACAAAGAGGAAAAATGTGTACCTTCGTTGCAGAGGAAATGTCGAAACAGCATGCCAGGTTATACAATCAGCATTTCTTCATTATTTTAGTTGTACTAGCATTCAAAAAAGGTTTGGGTTGAAAGAAAAAAAAAAAAAAACCCAGCCGCAACAATGAGCATAATCACACATTCGAACATAAGAATTAGTTTTTATGCAGCGTGCTGGAAAAACCAAAATCTCGAGGAAGACTTTCAAAATAACCGGAGAAAGGGAGGGGGGGAAAAAAAAACAACAAAAAAAACCCAAACAAAACCCAAACCGTTCCTGATGTCAGTCTTGTTAGAGAGGGATTAAGAAACTGGCAATTATTTTGGCGACCTTAATTGTTGCTCTGCAGGAAAATATGTAATTAGAGCACGTTCGCAGGCCTGCACACCTGCAGCACATCCTACAGTATAATGTCAGCTTTCAGTGCTCGCTGGTGCCAGGTTCGATCACAACCAGTCACAGTGATGCTCTGAGAACATTTCGGACCCGGGTAATGTAGCTTCTGTGTATGAAAGAAGCAGGCATTTACACTGCCGCACAATGGAGCGCATTACTGCAACACTGGTGTCATTATTTTCTGACGCCTACCTTCAGCACTGCTCTGGTTTACTCGGTTTGAGGTTTTATTGTTACGGTATAATAGTCCTGTACATTTCTGAAATTCCCTTATTATTCAGCTTATTAATACAGTACTGGCTTGATTATCAGGCCGCGGCTGTGAAGGGGAAGATTCAGAGCGCCAGCGGAGTCAGAAGCTGGGTAAATTCCTGGTATAATGAGAACAATTGTTTGACGTGTTTCAGATGGGCTCTCTGTGCGCACGTATCCGCGGATGCCAACATACATACGCGCGTGCACGGCGGGTGTGTGTGTGTGTGCAGCGGTGGCTGCGCTTAAAAAGAGAGTGAGAAATGTTGGAAGCGATCTTTAATCTTTTGGCAGAACAGTGAGAAATCTTTCTGCGATGCCCCTTTCCTCCTTTTTTTGCCCAGAGTAGCTCCCCTGAAAAACTCCGAGGTTTGGAAAGCAAGTTAAAATAAAGGAACAGTAGAGGGAATAACTGTCTTCCAGCGAAATTCGGTAATCTGGCATGCTGATAGTTAACAGACTTCTCCCCCTGAGGGAGATACACTGTATTTTGCTATCTGACATGTTGTCATATATAAAGAAATCAATTGGTAATTAAATGATGCACCTTGTGAAGATGACAAAAGGCATTTGGTTGCGAAAAGAGAACTGGGTTGTGAGGGGTTTGTAATGAAGGCCTAATGACTATTCATAAGAGATTTTCAGTCCGTTGATCCACTTGACTGGAAAGTTCTGCCCTGGAGAGTTAGTGCTGTCAGATTCTCTCACCTCAGAAAGCCGCCGCGATCGACGGTGTAGAGTATGAGCGAGAAATTATCTAGTTGTTGCTTCAGGCCTGTCTTGGGTCACATGCAGAAGGCACACATCTGGCTTCCTGTAGGTGCGACCTCGGGACACAAACTTTGACTAATTTTTAAACTATAAATATGTAAGGCTGACGCTGAATAAGTTACCTTTTATTCGTGTTTTCATAAATTTTATAGCGCATTAGAGCCTTTTGTGGCGCTCCCGGTTTGGACTTTCAGCTGCTGTTCTCCTTGCGGTAATTTCATTTTTCTCTTTTCCCGTGACGAATGACATTTTAAGAAATTTCTATGGCACAGATGCTACCCGTGTTACCTCTTGTCTTCCCGCGTGCAACCAATGGACCAGCCAGAATTATTTTTGTAGGGTCACCTACAGAGAAGACCTGATAGAGATGTCAGGAGGCATTATAGGGTTGCAAAATAGATTTTGCCCTCAGTGGAGCTTTTTCTTGGTATGTATTTCTCAGGTCACTAGCGCTCAAGATAACAGCACCAGACCACCGATAATCTCTTTCTCCAAGATCTTTGGGCTTTCCCCAAAGGGCAGGAAGCCCTTCGGGTGGAGGTAGCTTGTAATTGGCAGAGCAGGAGGTAGACACCCCCAGATCTGTGAGGGAAAGCGTCTGAGTTAGACGAAGGGTGCCAAGAGCTGCGCCCTAACTGAGACACTGCGGAGATGAGTGCCTTGCCTGAGTCCATCTCCACCGTTGCACCCTCCTGCCTAAATAAATATATCTCTAGCTAGCGGATGGTACTTTATAATTAGAAGTGAAAAGGAACTAATTGATCTCGGAGCGCTCTCACGAACTATGAGATGTTGCCCGACGCTGATGGAGCCCCACAGAGCTCCTGCGTGATAGCAGCGAGCTCCGTACATATTTGCTCTCGAAAAGTGGCTGTTCGCATTATCTTATCAGGCGGCTCACCTTATCAAAGGTAAACATATTTACCACCTCATTAAAGGTTCTTTGCACCGGCACTCGAAAGCAGTATTTGCGGACAAAAACCTGTCAAAGTCGTCGCTGAAGACATACGGGCAGGAGGGCTTCATGGCAAACTTTCGAGGTTTCCGTCTGTCAGTGGTGGAGCAGCAAAGTAATTCAAGGCGTCCTGCATATTTGAGGCGGCCTCATTGGTGTTTCCTTCGTGTGTATTGTGGTTACTGGATTTTGCTGATGTGCTTGCTGAAGCTGACAAGGTAGACCAAATGAATGGACAAATGCCAAAAAAACAATTATGTTTATTAATGTACATTGATTGCTTGTTTAGGGTATAAAACAAATTAAAAAATACATTAGTATTTAAACCTGCTTTTTATAGCTGGCCTAATGACTGCATGTAATATAGTGGCTAGTAAAGGACAATCTACAGCACCTATAACTCCTGGCTTTATTGTCATATTATTTGACTTGGGTTTTAAAGGATGTTTTCTCTTGTCATTTCTTTAAATGACAATCTGTATTTCTTAAATATATAGGCCTCGAGTCAGCTCATCAAGGCCAGAACCAGCTATTCTCCTTTACTCTACAACTAGAGGCCACCTCAGCCTTAAGGCACCTCCAGGGCATCGCTCCCAGGGCAGATTTTATTCCCCTGGTGCCAGGTGTGGAGGGCCCATCCTCTGCTCTCGTCCCCGTTCCCACCTTCCCCACGGGGCCGGCTCTGGACCCGTACAGTGTCCAGGGGACATGAGTCACCCTGCCTGTCTAGCCCTTTGGAAAAGGCCAGGCATGCGTGGCTGATCTCCCCCTTCTCCATCCCTCTCCTCCTGCGCACACGTAGGGTCCACCGTTACCGCATCAAAATGTGACTTTTAGTCATATTTTAGCCTGCCTGATACCCAGGACAGCAGTCTGGGATGATATCCCAGTCTTGTTTACGGCACAGGAAGTTGCTAAATAATCTTACAGTGCCTCTTTAAGTCTATGCAAGAAAGTTGTAGTGCTTTAAGTTGAGGGCAGCATCCTTCAGTATGGTCTTAGAAGTAGTGCCAAATAGCAAAGTGAAAGCCATAAAGTAAACATGACTTAGCGACACCTGGACCTTTCAGGTTTTATAGCAATTGTTTATAATGTTGGACTGGCCTCTAAAATATGTCTGCAGAAATGGTGCTGGAGCTTTATTTTCGCCCAACTCGCTCTTTCTTTGTGTTCTGCCCAGATTTTTACCCTTCATTATTCGCACTCATTTAAATACTTCTGTTTTCTCCCCTTGCTCTTTTACTTGGCTTTTTATCCACTAGCAGAGGCTGTGACGTAGATTTACCAGCATGATTTCCCCATTTAACGGATGTCTTTCAGAATTCCTTAGTACTAGTATAGTGCACATGGCTCAGAATATGGCTACATTTGCTCCAAAAGACTCTTTTTTTGCCATTTTTTGGGTTCTATTCTGAAGAGGAAAACGGAGATGCCATTGTCTCAAATAGCAGCTAAGATTAAAAAAAAAAAAAAAAGGAATTAATTCCAAATCCACAAAAGTTCCCATAAAATGTTTTTTCGCTGCTCTGTTGGAAACTATTCTAATACAATGCCCCTATAAACCTACCTCAGTACTACCAGGCCCTATTGGAACTAATGGGGCTTGACAGTTCTTCAGTTAAAAATTATACATGAGGGTCACTTTCCCTTAAATTATCTATTGTATGCCAGCTGTTCACAACTACAATGGTCTTACTTTCTTCCCATTGCCTAAAATGGCTTGCTTCACGGCAAAGCTGTCGCAAGCGTTGCTGTAGATAGCTTTTAAAGGCGCTACTTCATCTTAAGCAACACCTTGATGGCAATATTAATTTCAGATAGATTTTTATCCTTGCCAGAGAATGTTTGGATCATCCGTTTTGCTTGTTTCGTGTCACAGCACTTGAAGTATATCATAATTTCTCATTTGCTGCACAACTTTATTCTATTTTTACGCTTCTGAGTGATGCTGCTTTAAGTGCCCATGAGTGGTACTTCCGGACCACGAGCGCTATCAGAGGCAACCTCAGGCAGATAAAACTCCTTGTCTTTTTGTTGGGGAGAGGAGAAAGGGTCATCGTCAAGTGCTGTTTTTTTTTTCTCCCCCCCCTCTCGCCTATTAAAACTGAAGCTAATGCCGCTTTTTTCATAAAGGGAGACTCTGCTTGGGTCATGCTTATTTCAGAATCAAAGCCTTCATCCTCAAATGCTTCTCATTACTTGCTAGAGTCGGCAGTGGTCATCTCTGCGCTGTAATTAGAAACCCTGACACTTTTAAAGGATGTCTATAGAATGAAATATTCCTCAAAGTTTTCTTGGTCCTGATTTAAAAATGAAAAGCAACTAACTTTGCTGAGCTGCTTGGTACTTAAATAAACCTGCCACCCTTATTTCCATAGATTAATGAAAAGCAGGAGAATATATGGCAAAGGTTTATGCTCACACTCCTTCCTGCCTTATCAGGGGCATTCTTTTTAATTATAAGATAAGTGTGATTTAGTAGTTCTTTTTGTAACCCGGCAGAGCTACCGCATCTGTAGAGCTGTTTGTTTTTAGCACACGCCAGCTTCACGATGACCCACGCTTTCCATACCTCCGAGCAATTAAGGAGCAAACAGCATATAGCTCGTTGCTGCAGCAACCCGACGCGGCTGCGTATCGACGTTTATCATTAATTTATTTAAAAAGCCCGGTCGGACCGCAGCAGCTGGCCGGGCTCGCATATTGGTTGCAGTTACCCGTTTCTCCCGCTCCATTATGCGCAGCTTTCGCGGGGCCGGGTGCATTAATATGCAACCGCTCTGTTTGCTTTCGGCGGGCTTGTAAACTCCTCAAACCGGCCGAACAGAGTCCGCAATTGTTGCGGGGCCGAGTGGGTGGATAGGAGCCGGGGCCGCAGCCTTGTCCAGCGGTGGAGAGAATAAAATTGCCAGTGATGCAATGGAGCTGGCATCCGGACAACTCCGTGGGATGAATGGCGCTGCTCTCGCGGTCCCTCCGGTGGCTGCACGCCTTGTAATAGCTAGCGTAGGAAGGGTGGTGAAAATTGATATGCGCTATTACTACGTGTATAAAACTTAGCGCCGGGGCCGTAGCGCAGGTGGGGGGTTCCTGTTTATTGATTTTTATGACTTTGTTAGAACATACGGCTAATGCTTTTATACGCCGGGAGCCCTGGGAGTGCTCACCTCAGGTAATAAACCTCTCTGTACTTCGCAAGAGTTCACGGTTTACGTGCGAGCCCGCGTTACGCTACACCATGTGTCTCTCTCTTCCTGCTCCCCTTTGCAACAGGCAGCTGAGAGGGGAAAGAAAACGGCCTGCAGCGTTTATTGCGAATCTCGAAAACTGTCCGTCCCCGCCATGGAAATGGTCCCCTTATTCTAATTACTCACATTTCCAAGAAAATTAGTCACACAAACTTATGTTATGTGTTGTCTCAGAGGTTGAAAGCAAATTAGGTTTCCAATAAGACAGTACATCAAACAAAGTAGCATGTTCTTGATGCAGATGACTTTTTTTTTTTTTTAGAATTATGGTTGGACACTTTTGGCAGACAGATTGTCTTTTACTCTATCAAAATGACAGTTTCTTTTGTAACTGCTACACTCATAATTAGAAGGAGAGAAGCAATCTGCCCAATTTAATATACTAAAAGAAGTTTAGTGTGCTAGTAATTTCATTATTTTTAAATATGAATTAATTGCCTTAAAATAATATTGTTAGAAGTATAACTAGTAGGATTACGGCACTAATTCTCTCCTTTCTTTACGGAAATCACAAGCTGCTGTTAATGCACTTCAGGCTGGGTGAGGATTGCAGGTTTATCTCAGGTGTGCGGCTGGAGCGTGCCGGGGGGGTGACTCCTCCGCGGGAAATTCCTCCAGACAAAAATGAGTTCTCCGAGGTTTGCTGTAAGCTTGCAAAGCTTAACTGAGGGTAGCGGAGGAGGAGAACCAGGAGGTCGAGCAGGCTGGGAATAGAAGAAAAGGCCGTTCACCTCGAGCGCGTGTCGCTTCCCCCTGGAGCTCGGGGCCAAATGGGCTGCCGCGTGGTGTTTTTTGGTGGCGGTGGTGGTGTCAGCGGAGTTTCACACGCGCCGGCCCAGCTCGCTTTGTTGCAGGTGTTGATATAGGGGTTGTTTTATCGCCAGGATCGTGCAGGATTGCAAAACGCAAGGTCTCCGGTCCTCGTCCCGCAGCCAGAATTCACGGGCAGGAGATATCAGTCAGCACAAAAAAAAAAAAAAAAAAAAAAGGCTCAAAAAGACCTGATTTATGCTCTGTCCAGAAACAAGATCAACCTTGAAAGTTTCGCTTTCTCTAGTGAAATGCGACCCTGGCACAGGCTGTATCTTGTATCTCATTAACAGAGTGCATAACTTGAAATTTCCAGTTGGTTCTTTTTGTTAGAAATCCACGCGCCCCTTCCCACCTGGAGGCGGGCACCGGTTGAAGCCACCCGCCAGCGACCGGAGGCTGTTCACGCCTGACAGCTCTTTGGTGGTCCCAGGCCGGCTCCTGGGGCGCGAGGGGGCGAATCCTCGCGCGTAACTGGGGCAGGTCGAGGAGCGGAGGGTTGTGGTCGGGATGCCCCGCTTACCGCCCCACCGAAACAGGGGAAAACGCGCGAGGTCTAGAGAAAGGGAAAATACATAAAGGCTTGAGGTCTGAAGCCTCAATCCACATCCCTTATTTTACCTCTTAACCACTGGCAATGATGCATACATACACACACACAAAAAAAAAATCTGCTTTTTAAAATACTTGTTAGTGCTCTTCCCCTCTGCTCGGTATCAGCCCGGCCCTTGCCCTTTGCCAGCAGCTCCAGAGGGAAACAGATGCAGGAGGAAAAAAAAAAAAAACTCATCCCGGCCGGAATAAAATCATTATGACACAGCAAACCCCAACATGACGTGTGGTTTCAACAGCCTCTTGTACCCGGCGCGGCGTTTCCTTTTGGCTGCGAGGATAAGGGTTTCGCACTCTTTTTGGACCCGGCGCTGGCAGCCAGTTAATAAGAGCGTTCCGGCTGCCCACGAGGCGCGGACAGATAGGACAAATCTTGAGCCATTTTAAACTCCCCGTTGGGTCTGAAGCTGTCTCCGGAGGTGGTGTTTCTCCAGGCGCACACGTGCGTGTAGTTTCTCCTGCACACCTGTGGGCACAGCAACAGAGATCTGCGCGAGGAGAGCATGGTTTGCGTTGCCCACTGGAATGTTTCTAACGGCACCAAGCCTTAATTTTGTCCTTTTTTTTCCATTGATCAGGACATATTGGGTAAGATACCTGGTTTAAAAAAAAAAAAGAAAGAAGAAGAAAAAAGTAAAAAATATTTGTTGCATACAGGTTCACGCTCGCAAGAACGGTGTAAATTGGGATTTCCTGAGCTCAAGCGCTTGACTTTGCAGCCTGAAAGGGCAACAGAGATATTCCGCTGCCTACAGCTGCGCCAGCCCCCGGGTTTTGCATCCCCCGCTGGGGCTGGAGGCGCAGCCATCTATTTTCGCCGCGGGTACGTCAGCCCCAGGGCACAGCAAGGCCGCTGCTCTGGCGGGGGAAGCAGGCCACGATGCTAGGGCGAGGAGAGCACCATGGCCCGGTTCTCCATTTTCTTCTCAGGTGGCTTTCCAAAGGGTAGACAACCCTTTTGCAGGGCACGCTCGCGGGAGCGGGCCTTCCCCCTTCTCCTCCTCCTCGCCGCCGGCCCGCGCCTCCCGCTCGTCGCCGACGCAGGCGTGACATTGCGCTGCAGATGTTGCGTTGGCGCCGGTAGGAGCTTGGCTGGAGGACGCTCGCTCTCGGTTATTAATTTGGCATGTTACCACCACTCTCTGGAGGGACGCGAGCGACAAAAGCATACAGCGCGTTTAAGCGCCTATATCTGGGCCAAACCCAGGGAGAACAGCATGGGTATGCCCAAGGCTGGTCTTCAGCCTGGGGACGTTGTCCTGGCCATGCTTCGGACGCTTGGGCCAAACAAGGGAGGTCTTAGAGCCCTTTTGAAAGGGCTGTATGAATTTTTTCCCGGCAGAAAATGTAAGTAGCCGCCCGCTATGGGTCACTACCCACTAAGACCCGCTGTTCGACGCGTACCAGGAGGGAGGAAGCGTCAGAGCCGCGTCGGCCCTTGGCGCGGAGCCGAGCGTTCGTCTCGGTGACGCCGCTCACCGGGCGGCGTCGTGGTGCACGGCGCTTAATGCCGTGCGAGATCGGCGGGGGCTGTGTAGCTGCAGCAGCGCCTGTGCCGCTCGCGCTCGCCTCCGGGCCCCGAGGCTCCCGCCGGCCGCGGCCCTGGGCGGCTGCCGCCCGCGCGCGCTTTGGCCAGCGCGTCGCCGCGGAGCTGCGAGCCAGCCGGCGCCCGGCCAGCCCCGACAGCGGGCCGAGAGGCCACGGACCCAGAAGGCCACTTTTTTTTTTTTTTTAATTTTTTAACCTGTCTTTAAAGCTGACAGATTTTTTTTTTTTTTTGGGCAAGTATTTCGATAGTTTCGGCTCTAGCAGCTAGTATGATATGCGGGAAGCAGTGAAGGGGCCTGAGTGCTTTTTCGCTTCCCGTTGGTACGAAGCCGCTCGGCTATGAGTTATGCGACAGACTCATTTCTGTAAATTCAGAAGCCGGCGCTGGTGGTGCAGTTTTTCACACAGCTTCTTCAGTGACCCCTAACATCTGCCTAACCCTTAAGCGTATACAAACCATTTCTGCCTTGGCTTAGAGGGTGGAGGGATGTTTTTGCTGCGTTCTTTGGGAAAACATGCGTGTTACAGCTCTAGGCCACTATTTTTTATTCTTTTTCCTTTTCCTAAGCAATTTTACCTAACAGATTTACGAACTCCAAGCGTCTGTCTGGTCATCTTCCAGCAAACAGCGCTGGATTTCCCTGTGATATTAAACGCATCCGAGGTCGGCTCCTTTACCGCTTCTTTCTTTCTTGGTAGCTCAGGATTTCGGAGTCTTCCTCCTTTGTCTCGGGAAGGAACAGCGCTGAAAGCATTTCCACCTGGATGTTTAAATTATTTAAGTTGCAGGAACCAGACCTTTTCCCTCCTGAGTAGTTGTGGGTTTTAAAGGCTAAAATTGCTTCATCATGCCAAAGTGAAAGTATGCATAAATTATTTAGTTAAACCTGAGAAAATACAGACTTTTCTCAGTGATCTTTCAAGGGCTGCCTACTTAGATTTCAGAAGAATGGGCAAGGGTTTTCTCCCTCTCCTTCTCTTTCTTTCTCTTGAAAAATATTTTAAGTACCTATTCAGTCTTTTCTCAGATAAAGCCGTGACCAAAAATGGGAGGGCTGGGTTGTGTTTATAATAGAGAGTAAAATGCTGTAGACATCCTAAGTACCTGTACTCCACCACAAACGTGTAAATTCCCGCTCCGAAACAGGTAACACGCTGCAGTGACTGTTCCCGATGCCCTGTAAAGGCTGTGTCAGCATTTCCATTTTGATCTCTGTTTATCAGGAGTTTATAGCTCAACTGTAAAAATACAGAGGAGCAATTTTTTTAACCTACTTTCAGCTGGCTTTTTTTTTTTTTCGTATTAACTCTGAGCCAGATTGCGAAGTTCTTGGTACCCTGCACATCAGAAATGTGTTGCTGAGGTCAGCAAGGTTACTTGGAGAGTAAGGCAGTGCTCCTGCTATGTCAGGATCTGGTCCTTTTTATTCTGACGGTGCAACGCTGCTCCCATTTAAGTCAATGAGAAAGCTCCCTTGGGCTAAAACGGAGCGGGACCGGTATTTAAGCCATCGCCAGGATACCAGAAGTATCCTGGTTCTGCCAACACGGCGGAGTTTAGCAGACCGGTCCCCTGTGCAAAGAAACCTGATCTCTGCTGGGATGATGTCAATATTGCTGTCGCTGATTGTAGGATCTAGATCAGGGTCAGATAGAGGCATGTAAAACAGAGCGGGGAAGAAACGATGAGTTTTCATAGGAAGTCCTGATCCTCGGCCAAGCGTTGATGCAGAGGCTGAGTCAGGGCGCGGGGACCGAAAGCGGCGGGGCGGCGGCGGCCGCGTGCAGAAGGATCAAGTGTCCCGACTCCAGAGCGGCCCGTCAGCCGGTGATTCATTCGGTGAGAAACACCGACACCGTAGCTCGCGGCGACTTCGCGTTTATGGGATTGCGGTCCCCCCCGGCGATGAATAGGTGTTTTCAGAATGAATGTGCGCACCCAGAACCCGTTCGGTTTTCAGTCAATGGAGCCCTTACAATCAATCAGGTAGATGATACCATATGTGCGAAACCAATAGGGATCACAAAAACACATATTTGTCCAAGCCGGTCCTTCAAGCTGTTGTGGTAGGTCAGATGAATTTTGCAAAGCTGGAGCAGCAACGAGCAGAAATTCTGCGGAAAAAAGGCTGGGAACGATTTCTCTATATAAATCCTGCTTTAAATGCTGGAAACGCTTCGTGGGTTCTCCTACGAACTCCCAAATACTTCAATGGACGGTTTGGGGGGTTATCTGTTTTAGACTTCAAGGGAAACGAAGCACACCAGGAAAAGAGGCTTGGGAGAAATAACTCTGTAGTTGCGCCGTGTGAACTTTGCAGTTCAGCGAGAGAGCGGAGACATCAGCCGTAGCTCGCACAAGTGGAAGTGGGGAAATAAATTGTTAAAAATCACAGTGTGAGATGGGGAATCAGCTGTAACTGCAGATCTCATTGCTTTGGTTTAGTTTCTGCCACAACCTGCACATTAGCATTTTCTCTCTGAATTATTATGAAGATTTGTATTATATGTAATTACAATACAAAGAGGCTCTGCCAGATAAAGCTATTTGCTGAAGTACTGTTTTCAAAAAACACAGTCCTTTCACACTTTAAGTTGCACCTTTTCATTACCTGCTAATAAAAGTACAGTGGGTAGATTTGCCTAAACATGTCTTGCTAAGAACATTAACCCCATGGGTAACTCTGGCCTTTTGAGAGACAAGCTTTAAATTTTAACAACATCTCCTTTTAAAAAAAAAAAAGGTCAAGAAAAGATACTAAACTGTTTTTGTCCCTTTTTGTCAATGTTGTAAGCATCCCCATACCGTAGATAACAGAGTTAAGTATAGAAAATGCATTGTGGCCAGGCTCCCGGATTCACTACTGCCATGTGAATTATAAATCTTACAAACAGGGGTGATACATCATTTTTTATTAAACTTATAACATGACTGCTGCACAAATAGTGTTTACATAGAAGGGTATACATTTAATTTACTCTCTGGGAACATTTCTAAAGAATATAAATTGCATTTTGAAAGCTTCCTTCCACATAAAGTTCATCATTTCCCCCCCCCCCTTTTTTTTGGCATTTTAATTGAAGCATCCAAACAGCCTATCCTTGCTCGAAGTATCAAAGAGCAAACATCCGTCGCGCCGGTATAAAATCAACTCTAATTTTCTTACCACGAAGTACCAGATAATCAGCCTGTAAATTTTACCTACGTTACTACGTGGATGCGGAGCTATAAATTCAAAACCGTGCGCAGGTTGGTGAAAATTGAGGTCTAGGCAGCAATGCATGTCCATAAACTTTTTCTCAGGTTATTGGAACAGAACAAATCAAAAGCTGTTCCCGGCTGTATGATATTCTCTTTTGATAGACCGGCCGGCTTGTTGTTAGCAATCCAAGTGCAGAGGTTAGTCGGAGCAGAATGTAATTTCTAGCAATCTGACAGACCTGCGGATTGAAGCGGCAGGTTTTCCCTTCCGATTTCAGGGAATTGCTTCTTACTGTGACAAATGATTAGCTGTTATCTCTGACTGAATTTGATTTCTACAAGCAGCTGAGTCAGGTAACTTTGCAGCGTGTGAGGGGTGGTGGTGGTGGTGGGGGGGGGGGTTGCAGGAAATGAAATCAGCTCCCTAGTCACACACAGCCCAAATGAAATCTTCCCGCGGGGGTGAAAATTGTGCTTTTGGTTAACTAGAGGCAGATTGAGCGAATACGCGTCTCTGCCTTGATGACTTGGTGGAGTCTTTGAGCTTCGCCGTCCAGCCTGCGCTCCCGACTGCAGGAACGCGGGGCTGAGGGCGAAGCTGAAGCCTTCGGTGCCAGAGGTGACCCGCAGACAAAGGTACCCCGGCTGATGTGGCATAAGCGACGGTTACTAAATTTGGCTTTGCATTGTTTCCGCACAAGGGAGTGAATTGTGACGGTAATCAGATTAGACTCGTTAAGGAGGGGGGGGGGGGGGTTGAAAAAAAACACACAAAAACAAAAAACTCGCCCGGGGTACGACGCCTTCTGCACGGCTTAACCCCGGGCTGGAGGCGCCCGCAGGTGAGATGCCCCCGCACGGCGCGGGAAACGACAGCGATTCCCATGTCCCAAGGGTGCCGAAACCAGGCGGATGGAGTCAGCGCAAAGGGAACTTAGTCATACACGAGATTTCTTTCTCTTTCTGACTTCCAGCGCTACGGTGTCTGGCTTAAGCCCAGGGCTCGGTTTCGGTCCGACTTGGGTTGCACAAGTCTCATCGCTGCTAATAACCCTCCTTGTTTTATTTTTACCTCCGAAGGACACTCCAAACATTTTGCTGGCGTGCCCTTAGCCTCCCCGCTCGGCCCGGCCCGTTCTTGTTTTCTCAGCTCCTTTGGCCACGTATTGAGCAATGTAAAATGACAACGCAACAGCGGCGACGAAACGCAGGGCCCTTCCCAGCATTCACTTCTGGTTAGGATTAAACACGTCCCAGGTAATCGCCTAAGTGCGCACAGGCAGCCTAAAGCACTGATTTACTGACGACGCTTTTCTGCTTTTTCCCAATTCTCGTTTTAATTTACTTAAAACAAGGAGTGGGACTAATTGTACTTCCTGGAGGGGAAAAAAAAAAGATCAAAAAATAAACCGTAAAAGCCTTCAAAATCTTCCTTCCTCGCCCCTCACCTGGGTTGCCAGAAGGTAAAAATGTGGGGTACAGCAAAGCCCCAAAATAGGAGGAGGAAGCCGGGGCGGGGGGAGAAGGAAACCGGAGCGGAGCCGCCTGAGCCAGGGCCAGCCGAAGCGGTCCTCGCACGCGCGGCCCCGCCGGCCCCGGACACATCTCAGGTGAGAGCGGTGCCGCAGCATCCCAGCCTCCGGGGCTGGAGTCCGGCCATGCTTTGCTGGATTTCCAGCCTCCAGTACAGGGCCAGATTTCTGTTTGTCCTGCAGCGTTACGGCATTTGTGTTGGGGCCGATAAAAGAAAGGCCGCGAATTAGGTTAAAATCTATAACGCGCAAAAGTAAATAAGATGATAGACTTACAAGGATATACGTTTCCTGTTAAAAAAAAAAAAAAATGAATTCCCTTATCAGGATTTACTTGAAAGGAATACGTCCTATTAGAGCAGGCGAATGCCTTGAGGAATGCGGGCAAGATTAAAGGCTTTTGTCGGGAGTCGAGGTTTGGTCCAGGTTTCCTGTGCAGCCAGCCCTCCTGTCCCCACGTGAATGTTTTGCTTTTCCTCCTCTCCGCTCTCCCTTTCTCGGCGAGGGGAAGAGTAAACCCTTCTCGCTGCCTGGCGGTGTCAGATTAAATACCGAGATGGCGACAGGAAAAAGGCTGGAAGGAAAAACAAAAGACAGGGGGGCGAGAGTTATCAGGTTGGCGACGGAACTGCAGGCTTGTCGGACTCCAATTTACAGAAATCCAAACAGATTTTCGTTGACACGATCTGCAATCATTACCGCCGGAGCAGAGCTAATTAAGAAATTAGCTTTCCTGATTGCCTGTTCTCACAGTGATGAGTAGTTGAATAATGTTGTATGGCTGAAATGTTCTAAAATCAGACAGTTTAACAAGTGTTTAGACTTTTGCGGCAATGCCGTGTTTGCTCTGTCTGTAGTACCCCTGCTCCGGCGCTGTTTGTTTTTCTGCAGTTTGCAGCACCTCGCAGGATTGTTTCTTTTGCTGCTTTCCCCTTATCCTGGAGGGCGAGGACTGTATGTTCGTCCTCCTTTTAGAGGGGCATTGGCGTGGGGAAGCACACTGCTCCCGCCGCAGGCGCTGCTTGCGGTTCCCTTCCCGTTCCTTCCGCTACTTGCAAAGACCGTACGTTTCTGGTGTAAATCGGGACTAATTCGAGAAATGGCAGTGGAGTCATGTTGATGTGAATAGCATGGAAAAGTGAAAGGAAACAGGCCCTAGAAAGCTTCTCTCTTCTTATATGTTAGAAAATATTTGTAATAAATAATTCACCAGCCAATGAGTTCTTCTCCTACCTCCTCAAATTGGAGACTATTTAGGAAATAACAGCAGTTATTAAATATAATGCAGCAAATTCTGCCCTCTTTCACTCCTGTGAATTACGAGGCAGCTCTAGGTTGACATAACATCTTGGTCTACGTGGTGAGGCAGCAAAGTCCTGCACCCACCCTCCTTGGCTGCCTCCTCTCCCTTTCTAGGAGCCCTCCACAAGCCATCTCCTCCTCTGGTCTTCCCTACAGACCACCTCCTGCTTTGGGTATTTGTCCTCTGCTCCCAAGCTTTATTCTTTGCTGTTACAGGTCCAGCAAGACTTTAGTATTCATATCTCCCAAATAGTCTTCTGTAGGCCCTCACTTCTCTTCTGGTTGGAGCTGGTTCCTTAACCTGGAAAGGTAGGAAGGCCCTTCCCTAAGATCCCAAGAATATAATTTTTCCACCCCGTTTTGTACGGACAGTGAGGCTGCTGCTACTGCACACAGCCAAGGGACTGGAATGTCCCGTGTCCCATGAAGGTGGCACATCAACCTCTCAAGGCTAATAGAGAACCTATGGGCAGCAGAGACAACTCCACAAATGCCTGTGCTCATAGCCACCTCTGAAAGAGCCCCGTCTCTGCAATCAGCTCTGGCATGCTGACCGGTCAAAAAGCTGAGCAATTTTAGGCAAATGCCCTTTCTTCATGCAGCCAGGGCAAAGTGAGGAGTCCAGGTATCACTTTGGTGAGGAAAATACGTCTTCTGAAAGTTCAGGAAACAAATTCAGAAGGCCTAGTGTATTTAGGACAAACTGTAATTAAGTAGTGCAGTTGATTTTTGACTTCTTTATTGTAATTGGGCTTGTTATACAGTGAGGTATTGGTCAGGTGGGAGTGATGGTGGCAGAATTAGGCCCTAATTAAATAGTTTAAGTATGTAACTCTGTCTCTAAAGCTAACTGTCTCGAGTATGGTATAAGCTACGGTTGAAGTAAATCATTATGATCTTACAGAGCAAAACCGCAACAAAATAAGTAACCAGCGCACTTCTGGAGGGTTTTGTAAATAAAACAAGAATGAGGTAGCGGAAAACAAACTCGGCTTAGTGGTCCAGATCATATCTGACACATAAGGAGGATTCAGAATATCTCCTTCCGTTTCGAAAAAGGTGGCCATGAGCCAAGCAGTTTTTCTTCACTTAGCTCCAACACGCTACTCAGCCCAAAACAGCAAAGAGAAGGGATGGACTTCGTTAGTGAGCTGAAACCCATGATACTCCTGACAGGAGGCCAGATACTCCTGCCTGGGGTGTCCCAGTGCACTTGCTCCTGGGAGCTTCACAAGGACGAGCTTGTGAGATCTGCATGCTGAAAGCCTCCATGGTCTCCTGTGGTGTGCTTTGCCTCCACAGACATGTGTACACGCATACACACACAGAGGCCACTTTATCTGTGCCTTGGAAAACACAATAGGGCCCATTATATAAAGAATCGCAAATTCACCAGAAGGACATAATGTATAGAGTCTTATACAGCACAGGCTCCATGAAAGGGATTCATCTCTTGCTATCAAAACTACATCACAAGAGTAGGAATATAGTGGGGTGGCCTGTGCTGCAGAGCACAGGAAAATATGCAGCTCCCCAAAAAGCGTGGAAAACTCCATAAAAGGAGTACAGTTTACTGCCACCCAGAAATCCAGAGCAGACCCTAACCATTGGGTCAATTAAATGAGTTTTGGGCACTCCGTGTTTCCTCACGGGCTTGAATGTCCTCAGCAGAAGTGTGTGTCCTACAGGGTGTGGTTTTCCTTGCTCATGAAGGGTACAACGGTGTAAGGTGCACGGATATGCGTACACTTACCTCATCTCTGAGGAAAGGAAAAGGAAGCGTGAAGGTGAGGCCATCAAACATGGAGCGATGATGGTCACATTGTGCCCTTATAAGGGGATGAGGAAGTGTTTCGGAGGCTGCTTCACTCAAGACAGCACAGTAAACAGCAGCTTTCTGGTCCTGGTGCAGCAAACCAGAAGCTGGGGCAAACGTTCAGCAGAGAGCACCTCAGTCCTGCTGGTAGGTCAACTGGGGTGGGATGGCCTCTTGGGATGCAGCCTGCTGGGGGTGCAGCACCCCATGGCACGTCTATAGCCATGTTGATAAGCCATAGATACCTCAGATAGGGCTGGCTGGTTGCATCGTGCAAGTATTTTGCTGCTGCCTTTGGGTGTTTTTAATGTCTGCGCAACACATGCCTTATGAGAAGGAGCTCATTCTCCTGCCTTTTCTCCTTGGCCGCGATTTTCTCGTAGTTACAGCTTTGGTCTTTGGGGCTTTCATTTTTGTGTACAGCTATCCCCTTGCTCTCTGTGCATCCAAGAGGAGGATTGTTGGCTTTTGCGTTAGTTAAACTGCTTCTTTGCTTCAATTTTATAAGTTGTGGATACGGTTTTTTCAATAATTTTTGCTCTTGTGATAGCATGCACATAACAAAACGCACCTTTTAAAATGAAACCGCAAAGTCAGCCAAGAAGGCATACATGAGCATAGATATATTCCTCTATAAAGCAGGTATTCTTTTTTTCCCCAAGTTCTTAAAATATTTTTAAATTTTGACACATGTTGGCCCAAAATAATTATTTACTCTGTACAACCAGTAGTAAAAAGAACCCAGAGGGAAATTCTGGCAAAGGTGTTTTCACACATCTTCAACAGAGTCTGAGTCTAGTCAAAGTTATATTGATGTAAATCATGGTATGAGAAACTATATTTAAGTCAATAGTTACACTGGCATAAAAGTTGTGTGAATATAATTAAAATCGGCCCTCCTTGGAGCTGTGCATGTGTGGCAAAATTTGGGCCTAAATTTTGCAGAAATGAATTAATAAATGCAAAGAGGGTTCAGCAGTTGTAAAATTAGATATACATCTGTGAAAACATCTATCCAGTTATGTAGCCGCACATTTGCAGGCTGCATTTTACACTTTGTGTAGAATTAAACTATTAGTAAAAATCTGTCTGCAAATAGTGACACTAACTTTAAAAGATCACATGTATTTATATTGTTTCATAATGTTTCTAAAATAGGAGTTCCTGAAACATCACTTCCACTTTAACAAAACGTGTTACTTCACACTGGCTAAAAAATCTATTTTCCTGAGGAAGAACTATTGAAGTATTGAAGTAGTTAGCTGGGAAGGGTTGGGTTAATATATGTAATTTTTTTCTTTCATTGGACTTCCTTTTGCCAACTTTACCTTGTATAAATAATTTTGCCTGTGAGAGTCTTTACATGGAATGCAGATTGACTATTACTTCCTGAATAGATTTAAATTTAACACCAATTTAGTCACTGTAGTATTCCTATATTGGAAATAACAGCTTCCATAGGACTTCTACAAAGTGCCAGAAATATGATCTCATATGTGGAAACAAATTTAAATGTGTTTTCTTTTACATGTTTTCTTTTCGTATATTTTCCCCACCTATGCTTCCCTTGTTTCCCAAATTCTCTCCTCTACTCCAGAGCTGTGAGAAATTTGGAAAATTACCTGGTGAAAAAGCTAGTGTTTAATAAGGACCTCCAGTCTTGCAAATGTTCTTATGTCGAAGCTTAGTTTAAAAAAGCAGCCTATTTCTCCTTCTCAAACACCAGATGCTTTGAAGGTAAAGCCGGGCTGTCTTTTTCCTAATTTCCGACCTGAAACATGAATGCCAATAAACGGAGGTGTGATCAGAATTCTGGAAAAAGCTGATTTAGCTCGGGTGCTCCTCAAACGGCTGGTTTAGGCTTTGGGAAGGGGAGTTTCCCAAGAGGTGTGGTGATATCTCTCACTGCTACGTGCTCCTAACAGGGATAGGAGTCCCGGGCGAGGGGGGCTCGGTGAGGACCATGGCTCCCTCACTTTTGATGGGGACAGGGGCTGGCTCTGAGAGATATCAGCTCAAGATATATCCTGGCTGTGAGATATATCGGTTGAAGTGGGACAGAGCTGCTGAAACTTGTCCCTCACATGCAGCAGAAGCACTATGGAGAAGGGCCAAACAGTGACTTTCTCTGTTCTCCCCTCATAAGACCATGCTCATGTAAGGCTTAATCTTTGTTTCCTCTTTTCTTTCTCAAAAAAAAAAAAATAAAAGCTCACCTCAGAATGAGATCATAGCTCAATGCATTATGGTTTGGATGCAAATGTACATTTTCAGTGGGTTCCTTGGCTCATATGTCAGGCGCTATTGGAATTTTTTTAGTTATTTGGCAGTTGAATAGTATGGTTTCCAACTTCTTCTTCATCAGCTTTTCAGACAAATAGAAAAGAGCTAATAATACGCTTCAGTGTGCTCTCCAGGCTTGGAAAGCTAGCAAACAACTTGCTATAAGTCTAATATTCCTTCTCTAGTCTGCCTCCTACCTTTTGCAATTAGAAATCCCAGTAGGGGCAGCTGAAGAGCAACCCTTCTTGGGTGGTAGCATCCACTCCCTGTCCGTTCCCTAACGGAATGAAAAGCTGCTACAATTCAACAAGACAATGCACCTAATCATCAGCGGTGCCTTTATTTGGCGTTCTGCACTGCTTCACCTTGTTTTTCTAGGTAGGGTGTTTTGCCTGCTTGACTTTTTCTAAAACTACTGAAGAAAAGTGAAACGACATTTAGCACATGAACCTTGTGAATATATTGTCTTATAGAAACACAGAACCTCACTTCCACTCGCTCATGCCACAGATACCTGTGGCTCCTGGCCATTGCAGTCGGTTGCAGACTGGGTGTGTGCCAGGGGCAAAACAAAGCTGCAGCCGTGCAACGCTCTGAGCAGCTGAACTCCCTTTGGGGTCAGTTATCGGTGGAGTGTATCTTTCTTAATAATGCCTAGCGCTTTCCATGCTTACTAAAAGTTGTGGCATAATAAAGAGTGGGAAAAAAAAAACCTTGTAGGAACCTTGTAGGTACTAGATCAAGGCACCTTGTAGGCATCTTGTAGGTGACTGATCCCCTGTATATATAGTATTTTATTCTGCTATTAGTAGCAGCAGTAATAGAGTTAACTGGCACAAAGACTGCACTGGATGTAAAGTAGAGCAGGAGTAGGACGAAGGGGATAGGCTGTGTCTTGGCCAAGGACACAGTGATGACCCCAGCAAGGGCAGTAGGTTTCCCCAGACCTTTCTTAGGCCCTGGCAACGAGGTGGCACTACCCTTCCTCACATGCAATGAGGAGCCCCATGAGCTGCTCAGGAAGGAGCCTCGCTGAACACTTTGCATTTTTGTGACGGTCCATCACAAAGATACTTGGCTCCATTGCTGCAACACAGCTCTAAAATTCACAATAGTCAGGCTCACCTGCCAAATGTGTGCTACCTAGGGCTGTTGTGGATGGAGAAGGGGGAAGCTGATCAGCAGATCTGCTGTTTGAAATTGTGCTTAGCTGTCTTTTTGCTCATGCTTTCCCCCACATAGAGTCTATGCTTCTTGGTTCACCCAAACACGCTTCTTTCACAAGTTGCATTTTCTGATAGGAAAGTTTCTGAGGGTGCAAAGTGAAGTGGATGATTCAAAGATTTACAGAGAGATAACTTAAAGCTATAGGAACAGCAAAGCATGATGCGTAAGAGGAAATGATGAAGGTCTATAAGAGAAGCAGGAATATTTGAAGGGGCTGTAAACTCCTCACCTTGTCTTCTGCCTTTCTTCCATAGCAACACCTTCTGGACCCTAACAGCTCATATTATTCAAGGACCTCGTAGTGGTGTAGGTGGCTCTCTAGAACTGTGTGACTTTGTCAGTGGCCTGTCATACAGCTAACGAGAGATGCTGTTTGCTGATATCTGCGATGTTGCGGCATTGCGGTCAGCCTGTCATGTTAGTGGACAGGCTTGTAGAGTAGCTGAACAGGATTATCTCTATTGGAACAAAGGCTGAATTGGCTCGTCGCTACGCAGCAGCGGTAGAGCCCGTTGCAAGACACTGGGAACAGTAATCTTCTGGTGTATTTAGTCTGGAAGAAGTAAAACTAATTGCTCCTGCATTAGGAGCAGTGAAACAATTCATGCACTTTCGGCAGGTAGGCCAAGGAGGCTCTAAAAGCTGGTTTTCACCCTTGGATAAGCAGATGCAGGACTAACATAAAACTTTGAAGCATGTCCAAGGGCAACCGTTACTGCTAAAAAGTATAATTTTATCATTAGGTCTAAATCTCTCCCTAGAACAAGCAGTGGTTAGAAACTCGAGTCTGTAGCTGGCAAAATGTAAATTAACAGTATCAGCCCCAGCAGCTAACGGCCGTTTTACCACCGGGAGTTTTGCAGGTTTGGGCTCGTAACAGTCGAGAGATCCCGATTCGGTGCTGACGCCCGTATAGGGGCAGAATCCCTGCCACGTGGAGCTCATCGCGGATTCAGGATGACGTGTCCACTCCGAGGACGTAATGGCTAATACACAGCGCTTTCAGTTAAAAATATAGCAGCGAGTCTGCATACTAGACATTCCGTTCAGGCAGGAGAACACGCACTTGCGCATACTAAGCTGAACTTCTGAGCTCGTTTTTACATTTCTTTCCTCCATACACCCTAAAGGATCATTATGGACGAATGGTCTGCACATCATCATTTTATGAAACAAAGATGTGTTTGTTTTACATGAAGGCAACAAAAAAAGTCCTCACTGACTTCTATTATTTTTCCCTGTATAGTGATGTAAACAGAAGTGACCAAGTGTTATACCCCTTTGTCTCCCCACCACTAAAAATTACCTGTTAGAGGTATACATACGCTTCTCCACGGTCTTGCCAAATGAAATCTAGCATGTGGCCTTGGTCCTTTGAAGCCTTACACATGGGCATAGCTTTATATATGTGGGTAAGCCTGTTGTCCTTTATGGGGCATAATTCTACATAATTCTCTCCAGGATCTGGGCCTAGAGCTGCATGAAAAACCGGGGTTCACTCCAAGTCTTTCTCGATACACTGGCTGTTAAATGACAGCATACTGGGAAAGTGCCTCAGAAACTGCAAATAATGACATCTTGCAGTCCTCTAATTCCACTTGCAGGCTGTCCTTCCTCACCTTTGTCAAAGTTCATTTTGCAATTTAGAGAAAAAGAGAAAGTGTAAGAAAAAGAAAACATTATACATGGGGGAGGGAACATCTCCCTTTAAATTGATATATATATCTCTAGGAACTTAACTAAGCAAGGTAAGGTGTTCATTAGCTAGGTTGGGTAAAATAAATAAATAAATAAAGGAGAGAGAGGGAAGAGATTGAATGTGGAAGAGTGAGAAGAACAAACAAGTCAAAGCATTTGTTCATGCTGCAATCTACACATCAATTATCCTGCTGTGCTAATTACCACCTTTCCATACCCCAGGTACCTAAGCATTCGCACTTACTCACTCTTTCATGCCTCTGATCAAAAAAAAAAAAAAAAAGAAAGAAAGAAAGAAAGAAAAAAAGAAGAAATGATGGAAGCGAAGGGAAGATGAACCCAGAGGTGAAATAAACTCTTAGATCCAAATTTTCTTTACATTTGAAAGTATAAATAAGGGTCTTCATTGCAGTTTTAGAAAATGAAACATTTACAAATATTTTACTTGTAAAATGATTAATAGCTGTATATCCAGGCATTCTTCGGCCTGGTTGCAGAGATGCTTTAGCTAGGTAAGAAAGAGCTTGGTGTGATAGACAGTAGGCGATGATTTTCAATGCCGTTACTACTATTAACATCATTAAAGTCAATGGCCACTAATTATCAACTTACTTACTTTTATGTGGCTGTTCAGAAGCCAAGTCCAGCACAGAGCTATATATCTGCATTTGTTTTAGGCTCTGGGCTTTGCCGCCCGTAATTAAGCCTCCTTTACCGCAAGGGATCCAAAGGCTGCAGTCCCTTTTGGTCCTCGGGCCTCCTAGCCGGGGTGCTCATTTTCTCATTTCAGAGCGAAGTTGGATAAAAAAGAAACCTATTTCCTGTAGCTCATTTGATACCTGGTGGGGATGCTATTCAGGTGACAAGGATCCAGGCGCAGAGGGGGAACAGATGTGATTTACACACTCATTATCATTTGAATGAGAGTGCAGATAGGCCTGTTCAGGGGCCTGGGCATCACCTGGACAGCTTTCCTTCTGATCTTTATCCCATCTGAGGGACCAGGTCCCCCTGACATCTTTAAATCCCCGGCCCCCAGCTGGTGACACACAGAGTTTTATGACAGTAAGCAGTCCTCTGAAGCTCTGAGCACAGATGCCATTCAGAATTGTGCCTTCACACTGTTTTTTTCATTGTGTGCAGGCTTAATCAGGAATATATCCAAAAAAAAAAAAAAAAGAGCTTAACTTGAATAATTTCTTTTGGGAGGTCTCCAAAACACTGTTTGCCACTCGGAGTTTGTGTACAGTATGCTAAAATAGCTCGCGTTTTGTGTTCCTGAAGTTGCTTTCTCCTCCCTCTGCGCTCTCTCAGCGCTCAAGAACACCGGCCTAAAACGGGGCAAAAGCCCTAGATATCATCAGAAAAACGTCCTACGGTCTCTAAGCCTCGGAGCAATTCAGCTCTTTTTGACCAGCACCCCAGAGCTCCGATCCTGGAACCGAAAAACAGAGTAAAGTTCGGATACTTCACCGTGGGATGTTTACATTTTTACATGTTTTCCTCCCCGTCTTTAAAGAGGGGTTTCCAGCCCTTTTGTTTGCCGGGGGGTGGTGGATGGGGTTTTTTTTTGTTTTTTGTTTTTTGGCTGTAAGCGAGGTTCGGTAGGGGATGGAGCCCGGGGTAGGGCACGGCGGGGAGGCAGGTTGGCCCCGGGCGGCTGCGACGCGCTCCCTGACAACCCTGCAGCCCTCTGCAAACCCCGACTGGCGAGCGCTGCTAAGGGCCACAATGTATTTAAAAATTACAGGGAGAAAAGGAAAGTTGTCTCTAGTTCAGGACAAGAATGCAAAACAACCTTGAATAACTTCGACTGTTGTTTTTAACCTTCCCTTATCTCGAGCAGGCTGACAGTTTTGGTGAGCAGCAAAAAAAGTGCAGGGAATCTGTGAGAACAAACGCTGTGAGGTTTCATGATTTTAATTAGGTATTGTATTAAGGAGAAAAATGTAATGAACACAAGCCCATACACATTTTATTTCCCATCTAACATTAACAGTTAAAGAAAACAATCACTATCAAATTACTTTGTTACAGTCCATAATTACAACTCAGGTTGTGCTTAACTGTTATTAGCAGAAAGTACAGTAATATGTTCTGGCATCGTAATATGTTATTGTAGCATTATAATTAATCTTACAGGAAGTATAATAAATTTACAGTATCAGATTGAAGCAATACTGCATATAGATTTATTAATGCTTTTAATCAGTTCTGGCAAAATTAATTTTGCACTGATTGCTTACATTGGAATTTGCATATACTTAGTGCAAGTAATTTATTTTTTATGGATTCCTTTTTATTAAAATAGGGCATGTGGCCCTTCAGCTACAAAACTTTGCTGATTCTTTAGCTAAAATCCTAAACATTTCAAAATACCATGTCTTACGTATTGAAGAGCATTCAGCTTTGCTCTGTGATTTATTTCCACACTTGTAGCAAACATTCTGAGTTTCCCCATCAACTAAATCGTCGTTATTTTGCAGTACCTCACTGAGGCCCCTGCGTCGTACGTATCTTTGGGACTGTATCTCAAGTTCGATTCAAGAATGAAAGCACTGACAAAAATATTACATTCATATCTCCAAAAAGTAGCATAAGCATTCAAGGGAATTGCAAAGCGCAGCTACTGCAGGTTCCCCTGGAGGAGCAGGGCCGGAGAGTCCTCAGCAGCGGGAGAGCTGAGGGAAAACCCAAGCCGTGGTCAAATTGCTGCCTCTGGGCCCGATCCTGCGAAGCGCGACTGCTGGTGCCTCCGTACCGCCGTGCACCGAGCGGCCGCGCAGCACGTGCAGCGCTTACCCGGGCCGGGACGTTTGCTAGGCCGGCTCAGGAAATAGCTAGCGCACAGCAGACACGTGCAGATCTCCTTCGCCCTTGAGCAGTCTAGATTTCCAAGCTAGTTAAACTCACGGCCAGTTCTGATAAAGCAAAAATCCTTTGAATTTAAGGGGGGGGGAGGGGGAAAGGTTTGCGTGTTGGCATTGATCTGCTGGTCAGTTAGCGCCGGGACAAGCAAAAGAGACTAAAAACGCCCAAACTTCTCTCCCTGCTCCAAGAGCTGCTGTGGTTGAAGGAGCTCGTGGAAGACCCTCTCCTCAGAACAGAAGCCTTACAGGAGTTAAACGAAGCAGAGAGGAAGCAGCCGGGGTCTGCTCCCTCTCTCCAGTAGGGGCCCAGGAGGATTTCCATGAATTCCCCCAAAAGGGGCAATTTGTTTTCTCCAGTTTTAGGCAAGCGTTTGCCTTTAACGGCCTGCAGAGAAAACTGTCCCTCAGAATCAGCTGCTGAGATGGTAAAATTACTGTTGACTCAATATTGAGCTAAAACAGAAGTAGTATTGTCTTGACCGAAAAAGGGGGAGAAAGACTATGCTAATCAGGATCTGAGCAACTTCCAAGTGGATTAAACCAGACCGTTAGGTGCCACGGCAAAAAAGTAAATAACCTCTGCCGATCAGCCGTTTGTCAGCTGTTCGCTGCCCGCACTTTTCTCACCTCCACCTAAAGCGCTCGTAAATCTGAAGAGCGTCATGTCGTCCCTGGGCCCCTCTTTTACAGATTCTTTGCGGGATTATTATGTAACTGACTGCAAAGCGACCTAAATGGCAGCATGTATTTTAGAAGTCGATCCCCGATAAAACTGCGTGGCCAGGTAGGAAACGTTCTGATTTGTAGCGAAAACTTTTAACTCGTAAAGTCAAGCTATCATCAAGGATGAATTTGAATATATTTTTTTTGCCAAGAGTGGCCTTATCGCCTATGAACCTTTCGCATTCCACTATATCTTAATTGAAATTGAAACGTAGGTTCTGTACTTTCTGCTCAGGGATTTTTGATAAGTGTTTGCAGACTATGTAAACTTCTGAATAATAACTTTTACCGAGCCAGAAGGTTCCTTAAACATCTTTAGTATCGTTTTGTGCAGTATTACTCTGCTCTCTAAGATAATGTGTTATCAATACTTCATAAGATAGCTTCAACCCAGGAAGGGATAAAAATTCGCCGTTGCTTTCAAACTACTCTTTTTTTTTTAGGGTGTAGGCCATAGATCATGCAGCTGTCAGCAAGCAGATAATCTTGATGACTAAAACGAAACCAACGCAAGAAAAAAAGGTGTCCAGCTTCTATCTTGAGAAACACCGAGGGAGGACTTGGTTAGTAAGTTACAGCTAACAGGATCAGGGAGTCAAAGGCTTTTTTTTAAGTTTCTCCGTTCGTTTTGCCTGGGAGTCACCTCAGCCCTGCTAGGGAGGGGAAAAAAAAAATCTGACAGTTTGCATTTGGGAAAAATCTGTCTTTTCCCTTTAATTCGTGAGCTCTTTGTCCCTGTGCTGGGTTGAGCTCTGGGGCCAGGGAGGTTGGTGGGCACCGAGGACTCGCCGCGCTGGCACCCGCCACCGCCAGGGCATGCCGTTGGAGGTGGCCAACCAGGGCTGGAGGCCTTTTGGTTTCTGATTTTCAGAAAAGTGACCACTTTGCTGCTACCTCCGAGGCCAGAAGTTGGTTAAAACATTCTTAGAAGAGAGCTGGCCCAAAAATGAACTCAAAAAAAAAAAAAAAGAAAAGAAAAGGAACGAAAAGGAGCAGGAAGGGTTTCCTTACGTTTCTGAACTGTCTTTCCAGTCATGACAATCAGGTGAAGGCAATTTACAGAAGGAACTGGAGAAACCAGAAGCAAGAATGAGGAATCTAGACTAAATTAAAAAACAAAATCAGTGTCTGTAATTAAAAAAAAAGAGTTTCTGCAATAAATAAACAAAAATCACTGAAGTTTTAAGGCAAATTGCACCTGGAAAAAATACCTCTGTGACGAAAAGTGGCATCGTTAAGTAATTCTCACCAATTAAATTTTTGGTCATTAACAAACCTCATCTCTAGTCTGGGAGCTTTACCCAGGCAAGTAATCCCCAGCTACCTGAGCCCCGCTGAAGCCAGACCCCTGCGGACCAGGTCATCTCCCAGCTTAATGCTTCTTACGCAGAGCAACAGATATTATTTACCGGATGACATGCAAAAGCGTTAAGTCCTTTGATATATGTGAAATACTATATGGCATCAGGAGAGAGTAAAAGACATTTTGGATCACAGGATGCATATGTGTTTTGCAGCCATATGGGCTGCGCAGAAAAACCCTCTTATTATTTGTGCAGCGTGTGAGCGCTTCGAAGTTGAAAACTCTTCACTGCCATTATTTTCCTTTCCAGAAAAAGGCCAAGAACAGCACTGGTCTACCTTTAAAAGTATAACTTGTTTTTATCAGTCTTAAATTATTTGGTGCCTTTGAAGAAAATGTTGCTGTTGCGCTTTTAAAAAATAATAAAAGTTATAGGATGCCTTTGAATTCAGAAAACGTTGGCAGCATTGGCAGGAAAGACGTGAAGCATTTCAAAGTTCTGGTATGAAGAAAAAGATTCTGAATAAAACAATTTTATGTGATTTTGCAGGTGGTTTGAGCTATCATTTTATATGTACGTTTGTACCACTGCTCATTGGAATGTTCATATAATACTGACCTAATTATGCATAGAAAAAAGATAAGCCATTTACTTGATTCATTTCTTCTTTTTAAATCAAGAAAGGAACAAAAAGGCTCCTATTTTCTGAAAGAAATTGTTCGCTTTTATTGCAGAAAAGTAGCAGCTTGTGCAGAACTAGAACTGTAACAATTTTATATTCCAAAGGTTTTGTGTGTATTCGGTTAGTTACAGTAATTATACCCAATAACTGACAGCCAAAATCACGTAGGAGAAAGCAAAGGCTGTTTTCTCACACAGGCCCTGCTGCAGAACATCTGCTGAGAGATTTGCATATTAATTAACCCATATTAACTCTAATTATTCTGGGAAATTATCAAATAAATTGAATTTTCTAATTTTAACCTTTCTTTTACTTGACGCGTGTCGAGGCTGAGAGGACGCACCAGGCTATCTCACCTGGGCAATGAGCAAAGGCTCTTTTCTCCCCGGTTTGCTCCTTCAGACCTGGGGCAGCCTGGGGAGCTTTTGTGCTGCCTTGTGCTTTTTTGGCTCGGGCGCTTGGTAGGGTCTCGGCGCATTTGTTGTGCGGTGGCACATGTGTGCGCGCGAGCACAGATGGTGGGTTTAGGCAGGGGTGAGGAAAGGTGGTACCTCCGAACAGTTGAGCAAACCTTAAGTTTTTTGCTTTGTTGTTGGATTTTGTTTGTTTTTTTCCCCCTCCTTCTCCCACTCCCCCTACCCCCCCCACCCCAAACCCCGGCCGCCCCCGCCCCAGCCTGTTGTTTAGGCCTGAGCAAATAAATGGGAGTTTAATTCAATTAGAGCCCGGCTTTAGTCGGTGCCTCATGACAGAAATTATTCAATATTTTTCCCCTCACATTGTTTGCTTTACACATCACTGGCTCCCTTGCTTTTGTGCTCTGTTTAGAGTGGCCATAATGCGTTGAGCTTTTGTGTCTGCCATGTCACCGTCCCTTTCACCGTTGTCTGGTGCTGTCAGGCGCGAGGTGCAATGATGCTGTGTTGCAAACGGAAAGGTTTTCAGCGCGTTTAAGGGATGGGGCCCGCGCTTGCAAAGCCGGAGCAGGTCGAAACAAAGCTTCGCCCGCTTCCGCAAAACCATGGCCGGCCAACCGGCCGCAAGCCGGGCGAGCGTGAGGAGGGCCTTTGGCCCTTTCTCTGCGGGGCCCCGAACGGCGGCGGGTGCCTCTTGGCGGACCTCAGCTGCCGCCCCCGCAGGGCAGAGGTGCTGGAGGAAGCGTCCGAGGAGGCAGGCGCCGCTGGGTGGCTGCATCCCAGATGGGATGAGAAACCCCCGGGCTGCCAAAAGCCACCCCCCCCCCACTCTCCAGCCCCGCTCCACCTCGGGTGGACACGGCCGAGACCTCATTTCCACCTCAATGGTCTCCTCCTCCTCCCCCGTCCCCTCTGCTCCGAGGGTTCAGGTGCGCCGCCGCCGCCGTCGATATCCCCCCTCCGGCCGGGCTCATCTTTCCCATTATCGCTGCTGATGGGCTCGGAAGCGGTGGGTTACCTGGGCAGAGCGTTTGCGAGACACGGGATTTCCTGTTGACATCAGGAAATGTGAAATCAAAGAAAAAAACCCGCCTGCTAGGCCTGCCAGACAGGCAGGCAGGGATTTTAGAAGTGAGCGTTGTTTTGGTGGACGAGGTAGACCTGCAAAATGTTTTTGCATGGGAGCGTGGAAGTTTCTGTCCAGGCTGATATGTCTTTGGGAGGCGAGCTGTGAGTACGTCAGAAGAAGGTAGGGTTAAAATTCAAGGGTTTTCTCTCTCAACTTTTAACAGGACAGCGCTCACTGCTACTGAACGCAGATACTGGGTTGTTTAGGCTCTAAACTGTGGTTTAAATGCAATATGAAAAATGGATGAGTCAGAGGTAGAGCTATTAATCTTTGGGGCGGAGGAGGATTAAATGCCAGCAGATCCAAAACTTCTTAATAGAAATGGGGAGTCATTATAAAGGTGCCTTTTTTATATTAGGGTATTACTCATTTTAAGTTGCAAAATGACCAGGCTATGATTTCTGAACATTTGAATGTATCCCAGCACTTACTGACTTTATACCTACTGCATGGTTATAAAGTTGAGCAACCTTTTCTGAGGAAGGTGATAGACACAATATCTGTTTATGCAAGGACACATTTCCCTTTTCTTTATGTTCTGTTTATTCAAGGTTTTGTTTCCAAGGTCTTATTACTATAAAACTTAAAGCTAGACAAGGTCTGCCCTCATGTCAGATAACAACACCAAAACAATTCTGATGGTTCAGTAGCTTATTATTTCATACTTCCAGGTCTTAAATAAATTACAGTTATTTTCACATTCCTCCTGAATATCCTTCAGGCATGATAATAAGTGCATTTTTCTGAAAAGACTGTTAATATTTCTTTTCTTCTAGTTGATTTTAAATATTTTGTTCAATTGTCATGTACAATAATAATTAGAGGGGGTCTAGCTAAACTCCTTTCAGTGTGATGCTTATATTGTTTAGCTTCTTGACATATTTTTACTAATCACTGCAGAACTGTTGGCAAATAGATTGTAAATTACATCGAAACACAGAAGTGCAGCAATAGTTTTAGCATCTTTTCTCCAGCATTCCTTTGCTGCAGTCTTGCGGATTCCTTTTCTCTCTTTCTTTTTCTTTCTTTCTTTCTTTCTTTCTTTCTTTTTTTTTTCATTCAATCATCAAAGGCAATTATTGACTTGCATTTTGAAGTGCAGATTATCAAGGCATTATTTCCGTAGAAGTGCAATACTGTAGATGTGGAAAGCAAGAGGACCTGAGCAGTTTTCTAAAGAAGAGAAGGCACTGCTCTAAATGACTCAATGAATGACAGAAATATGTTTTTTTTCCTAAAGTATCAGTATAATGCTTCTCACTTTCTTTTTTTTTCTTTTTTTTTGGCATGGGTGAAATAAGGTAATCAATAGCATTGTAATTTTACTAGAGGGGAAGAAATCCGTGTTTTTTGTTTTTTGAGCTTTAATATGTAGTTATGGGGTGGGGGGATATAAAGTTAATGGGAGGTATTCCAGTCTGAGAATAAACGATTCTGAGTGATCTAAGGTCTGGCTGAATGATGTGCAGGACCAGATCCTGGTATCACTGAGATGAATGAGATGAATTTGTATCAGAGTGCCACAGAGGAAGCAATGAATATTGTAATATAGAAGGAAGAAGTTGTCGCACAATTATTTTATTCTTCTCTCCTCCCAAGCCTACAGTGGTGTTTCCAGTAAAATACAGAACTTAGTACAATTATTTTTTTTTTTTCTGTATCTACCCTGTTCTAACTTCAAATGTTAGAAACCACAAGCCAGGATGAGCAGGAGCATACTGCAGCTCTAAACTGTCCAGGCCCTCCTAGTTAGCACTGTGGCATGGTTTCTAGTGTACAACCCTGTGTTCCTAGGTTTCAGTTCAATTCCCAAGCACTCTTGCCTGAAACCTGAGGTGAGAAGAGCTGAAAATGTGCTAGTTATTTGTTTTGTTAAGAATGTATCAGTTACTATGGGACTTCTTTCTAGTAAGCAATTCCCACTGAGGGAAATTACAAGCACTACTACAGCTTAAGTTTTGCACTAATAGGGATTCATCTTAGAGATTCAAATGATGCTGATCTCTGCTGTCATTTGGTTCCACTTACAAAGTCTCCTTCCACGTGCTTTAGGTAATCCGCATGTTCCTTTTGTACAAAAAGTGTGCTATGTGACATGTCATAACTCTTCTTAACAGTTGTGTGGATGTTATGACTCGTGGACGCAATGGCCTGTGGTTTGAACACTGTCTGTAAAGATAGATTTACATAACGTACAATGGTAGCCTTGAAGAGTAAGTCTCACTTGACAATCTCAAGTGATTTCAGGAAATATTTCTTGGACTTTCTTTAACAAAAGAGTCTGAAACCCACAATATTTGAGTAATTCTATCTTTCTGCTTGCCTGCCTATCTGATACATAGTAGACATGTAGTAACTGTTTCTGCCATTGGGTTAGTAATGGATTTAACTTCCTCTTGTTGGAGAATGAAGGACAAGCTGACTCACTTGACAAGAACACATAAACTACTCATCCACAGCCACTCAGCTACCATCCCACTCTTTCTTGACCAGATAAAGAAGTGTTGCTTTCTTGATCTAGATTTTCTTAGTGTGTGGAAGGGCTGATTTTTCTTTACTTCTGTTTTTTTCTACAAAATATATCCTGAGCGAAAAGCATTAAGGCAATTTTATTTTTAACTGTAAAGTCCACTACCTGGAGGCTTCCCTCCCAGATACTACCATTTCTCTCATAAAGGTGGGAATTTGAAAGGGTCTGCTGCACGTCATGGTCTACAACTGGAGAAGAATTATTCTGCTGACAGTTAAAAACTTTAACTCTTCCAAGGAATGGTGGGAGAGCTGGGTTGCTGAGAAGTAATGAAGTTCAGCTGTTGTAGCTTTGCCTGGCAGTGACAGCGCTGTACAAGCTGTATCTTAGGTCCTTCACAGCAAAAGGGCAAACTCCCAACAGGTTGATAGACACATAGGGAGGGTAATGGCAATTTCCTATTTTCCAGAAGCTGTTGTGCCCATATATTTCAAGAGAAAATACCCTTTATTGGTAAAGATGTACTATAGCAGGACTATCTCTTTTCTCAGGAGTCTTCAGGAATGGGACAGTCTACATTCCAGAGAAAGTTCTAAACAAAATGCGTGGGCCTCAAAAACATATTTTTCTCTAGTTTCCTATCTTTTTTTTCTACATAAAAAGCTAAAAATAAAAATGAAAATAATAAAAGAATCTTTGGAACAAAAGATAATAGACAAAGATATACAGTTCCAGCTCCTCTTTCATCTCCTCTTTCCCTCATCATCAGTCACTGTAGTGGGGAAAGAGAGCTATCAGACTTGGAACTGTTCTAGTCCGGAAAAAGCTTTGATATTTTTCCCCTACTACAATTCTTAGAAATGCTGCATAAGAGTCATCACTACTGTTTGCAAATAGCTAGGGAAAAGGAAGGGTGATAAAATATTCACCTCCAAAGTCAACACCAAATAAAGCTACGCAGCTATATTTCTCTTTCAAGGACATCATCAAAACTTACGGAGGCAAAGCCATCCACTACAAACCATGATGTTGTATAGATTTTAAGGTAATAAAGCTAACTTAACTGCCAGTCTCCAAACTGAAACCGCAGTAGCCCTTTTAACTACAGAGATTGGGGTTTTCAGTTTTATTTTTTTGTTTGTTTTCTATTTTTTGTCTGAAAACCCTTCTTCTTCAAAGACCCTATTGATGGGATGGTAGAAGGAGACCTGACATCATTTTGGATTCTTCCCAGACTACCTTCAGGCATGTCTTTCTACTGCTTCTTTCATGGAGCCAGTCAAGTCTTAGTGTGACAATTTAAAAAAATATGAAGCCTCTGGGCTATTATGAATTTCTGTTCCTAGAGAGAAGCACAATACAAATCTGACATACCAGAGGACTCACAGGAATGTTCTATTTTCTATTATTTTGAGAAGGTTGGGTTGAGACTGAAGACAATATTGTTGCTGATGTGGGTTTCATGGGGCTCATCAGGTTTTACAAGGGGTAGATTATAACTGAACTGTAGTACTTGTGGGAATTTCATGAATACGAGGAAACAAGAAAAAAGGTGTAAGGATGACAGTGAGAAGAAACAGAGAGAAGTGACGGAGAATATATTGGCAGGTGCCAATGGACAGCTTGGATGATTCTGTAGATGACATGTGTTTTGCAGACTGAACAATGGCATCCAAACTGCTAATCAGTATACAGAACTGGCTCCATCTTTTCACTGTAAATCTTACATTCTTCTGTATTATCCATAGCCAAATTTTTCAGTGAGTCAAAAAAAGGACCAAATTCTGTAGTTATCTGGAATATTTTCACTGAAGTCAGTGAAGTTTTACAGTGGTCTGTGAGAGCAAAAGCACTGTAACGTAATCAAACATGCCGATATGAAACTACCCACGATCTCTCCTTTATCAACCCCAAATAATTTTTTTGACATAGTCACTCTGCAGCCACATCCATTTTGTTTTCTAGTTCCACTAAATCTGGAGCAGGGGAATAAACATATGAGTGCTGAAAAGTGAAAAAGATTATTTTATACCTATTCATCAGGAGCAGAATTCAACTTCAAATAAGCGGCACCAAGCATAGGAGAGTCCATCTCTAGAGCTCAGGACTGTTTTTCACTCATCTTTTCTTGTTCACTTTTCTCTTTAGTTCTCAGAAGCACTAGACTATTCTTCTATTCTTAAGCTGTATCAGTCAGATAACTGTAAGAACAACCCTGTACTTTCCTCTACTTTTAAAGAAAGAGAAAAACAGAAGATTTTGGGCAGGGAAAGCATGAAGGTATTAAGCTGCACTATTACAGGCAGAATTTTCTGCTGCCATTTGATTCCTTATAAGATAACGTAGTCATAATTTCTTAAGATTTACTCACAAGTTGCCTGCCTAAATACTTAAAATCAAAATCAGACTGAGGTCACAGTTAAGCAACAAACAAATCTTCTTAAACATTCTGAACATTAAAGTCATATCAATTCCATACTCATTTCAAGCAAAACTGAAGGTATATGGTGTTCCTCCAGGCTACACTCTTGTTTCTCATGTGAACAAACTATAATCTACCAGGCGAAAAGGCTATTTTGAAGGATAAATAAATAATTAATTATTTACATTTCTAAAAGCATTCAGCCATGCTCTTAATGCTATAGAACCACTTAAAAACATGTAATCAGCAGAGAACTTCCAGCCTGGGAATCTGCTTTAGGTGATTTAATCAGCACCCTCAAGATGCATAGGAAGACAAATATCCTGCTGGTCATCAACATCCAATAACTAGCCTATCACTTCAGTGCAGGGACTGCTGTAAGAATAATAGAGATTGGTTGACCCCGCAACTGCCAAAATAAATGTCTCCCAATCAGGATATATAAACCTTGATGAATCCCATTGTCGTTAGTGGGAACATGGAAACAAACACTTCCTGAAGAAAGAGAGCCAAGAGCCCTACCAATGTAGTGTAGTGTATCTCATCTGACAATGCATCTTTAATAATGGCCTTGAGACTCTGTAGTAGTTTTAGCTAACTATTATCATTTCTAAAATTATGTATAAATAATAATAAAAAAAGAAAGTAATTTGCTTACATGACTGTGGGGCTCAAAAGAGTATCATAATATCTTCTTGAAGTCTTTAGTGGGTTTAAGTATTTTGACTAAACACGTATTTCCAGGTGCTTGGTGGCAAGCTGGCAGGGTAAGACAAAGGACTGCATGTCAGTGCTGTGTTAGGCTTCAGCAGTAAGCACCCCTTGAAGCCTGCCTTTCACGTTTCCTTAGTTTTGCTCCCTTCTAATATTATAGCTCACGGACAGCTGAGATCTTATTATCTGACAAAATTTTCTCTCAAATCCTAGATCTCCCCATTTGTGAAGCTTCCATGTTGATAGTACATTATGTCTACTAGAACCATCATTCCCACATTGCTTATGGTTACCTGAGAAATGTCTGAAATTAAGTGTATTTTTATTATCAATGTGCCTTCCCCGAAAGAATATTTTTTTCTGGTGGGAAAAGAGTGGGTGTACCTTAAGCTTCCTGTTCTATCACTTGTATCGTCCTCATTTCTCTTAGGATGAGAGGCACTCATTAGTAATAGAACAAAGGAGATAAAAATCACAACAAAAAAAAAGCAGGTAAGGCATTTTCTGTTCGGAGTCTGTAGATGACAACAGCAAGGAAATGCAAGAGTAATGCTAATGCTTCATTCTTAGATCATATCATTTATGCTTAATGTGCTGCACAGTTTTGTGAGCATTACAGGATTCTGCTGTCTAGCGAGTAAGAAGCCATACAAAATGTGCTTTCCCACCTACATGCAGAATTTGCACACATGCAAGTCCTTTTGTCCTAAATCCTTTGTACATACTGAGCCCTCATACTTGAGCATGGCTTGGGAGTGTCCAAGACAGGTTGGAAGAAATCAGTTTCTTCTCTCATGTCCCCAGGCTTGAACAGGCTGCAGGAGGCTCCTAAGACTTCTCCTGTGGTTTGTCCTCCGCATTTCACACCAGTCACTTCTTACCCTGGGCTTTTTCATGCAGATAGATAACTTATAATGAGTATGGTATTCTGCACATGGTGAGCATGGGGGGAAAAATCCTAGTTCAAACTCCAGAAACACATGCGGAAATCATGCAGCAGAAGTGAACCATAACTGGTCCAGGGTTTCTAGTTTTCATCCTTGATGGATGAAAAGGACATATTTTTATACTTATGTGGATGGATACTTTCATTTTCAGTTCACTTTGCAAATTAATTTCAAGCTTTGGAGCAACCGTTTGCTCTAATTTTAGAGAACAGAAAACCGAGGCAGAGAGGTTAAGGCCCACATTTTGAAAAAATATCAGGAAGGGATATGCGCTGAGGCCTGAACAGCTAACACGCCTACAATTGCTGGGCAT